>NW_011889044.1:721410-829334 GCF_000151845.1 Pteropus vampyrus
ACAGTACAGGAGAGGGAGAGTGAAGCAGAGGAAGAAAACCAGGAAAGAGGAATTTATTGGGCTGGTTTCCACTGCTGGCAACTAACTGGGATGCTCTCAAGAAGTATTGGAAGGCCCCCCTCGACTGCCCGTTTGGTGCGGGAGATCGGGGTGTTTGCTGGCTCCCGTCCACCCTTGGAGGAGGGTATCTCCAGGAGAACAAACTCTCCTGCACTCAGGGCTGCTCACGTGTGCAGGCCGACGGGTGCCTGTGGGCTTGCTGACGCCCGGGGCCGGAGAGCGGAGGGCTCTATGGTGGGCATCTGAAGCGGGAGGCTAGTAACATGCACAGGACTGTCCACCGTGGCGGCAGCTAAACTCGGACGTGGCCTGAGAGGAAACACGACTGCTACAGGACGGAAAGGTGATGAAACGAGAGAGACAGGTTTCCTGGTATCTGAGCAGACTGAGGGCAGGGAGGGTGTAAGATGAGGACTCGCACGAGTCTGATGACTATTCCACTAGAAACACCCTTTAGTATTCTCTCCTTAAGAAAACTGTAATGAGGGGTGAGGTGGGAAGGAAGCAGATGGTGAGGATTGTCTCCGAGCTGGTGACAGATATCGTATGTTGGTCCAGCTCTGACTCTGTCTGCTTGAGAGGATGCAAAGCCAAAAGTTTATTTCCCAGTCTCCCTTGCAGAATCTCCAGGCATTACCTGGCATCATTCTGGCAATAAGACATTAGGGAAGATCTGTTGACACTGACCACTTTCCCCCTGCCCCTCTCCTACTGCCTTGAGAGAACACAGATGTGGTGTCCAGAGCTGCAGTGTCCACCCTGTAATCATGAAATGACAAAGAAAAAGAAAGCAGGCCTAAATGACAGAGTCTATGGGTCCTTCTAAGCCTGAGCCAGGCTGAGGCTGGCAGGAGGCACCGGCCACTGCTTCACCTGAACGTTTCCTTGATGAGAAGGTGACAAGCCCAAGAAAAGTGCTTAAGCCTAGCTCTGAACCCATTGCTATGGGATGGTCCTGCCGGCAACACCTTGCTTCTAACCTGGCCTTGAATCTGAACCGCTCATCACGCTCTCCCCACCTAACTGTGCCGTCTCCATCACCGTCTCACTGGTCCCAGAATCTCCCTTGCTTCAGGTCCTTCGCCTTCCAGTGGTGTTCCCACCCAGCAGCTCTCGGTCCCCGTCACTTTGCCACCTGTTCTAGCCTGGACACCCTGCTGCTCTCAGTTGCTCCCACCTGCCTTACCCTGTCTGGCTCAGACAGGGCAGAGATAACATTGTGGGGAAAAAGGGGTGGGGAGCATGGGAGGACCCAGTTCCATGCCCCGCTCAACCTCTGACCAGAATGAAGTCTCTCATTGGCTTCTTGAAGGCAGCATTAAGTTTATAAACTGTCACATCTTCAGAGGGACAGGAAGGACCTAGGCCAAAGGTTCTTCTCAGCCACAGTGCTGTGCATAAGGAGCAAAACACTGCACAAAGCCTAGTTCAAGAAATGTACTAGGCTCTTTCTTCTGAAATCACCCACCCTTTTATGTTCTCTTCATACAAATAAAACTAAGAGTTAAATAATTCTTAATTCTAAGACTAAAATTTAAAAAACTAAGCAACATCAACAGGGTTATTGTTTTTCTTCCAGGAGAAGCCCCTAGCAGTCACAGCCAAGAGCCAGTGAGCCGTACACCTGCTGTCCCTTGAGACACTTCTGCATCAGGCACCCCTTTTCTAGGGCAGACTCCCTCCTCAACGCGTAGCGAGTTCTTTGGGGCAGGGGCTTCCAGCTCCCTCATCACCCACAGAGAACCCAACACCCTGTCGTCCACGCTGTAGACACAAGAAAGCCCTAAAGAGTACCTGGCAGAGGCCTGTCTTTGCTCCAACGCAACACCTTCCAAAGCGATTTAAGCCACTTGGTAAACAAGCCACCTCTTAGGTGGGGACGGAAAATTCCTGCTCTTTGGTGGTTCATGGGCCAACATGAAATTAGACGGTAGGTGGTTTCTGTTTAGATATTGTAGGTAGACAACTTTATTTCTGAAGACATTGCCTTTTACAGTAATTAGCACTCCTGGTGTTTTTGGCTGGGGGGCTGAATGAGTCACGGAGGCCTCAGGTCACAATGGAGACAGGTTTTAAAACCACATGGGAAAAACACTTTACCTAAGGAAATCGAAGTATATAACTATCTATCATGACATCACCACTATCTATCCTTGTATTCATTCAGCACACAACTGAGCACCTACTGGGTGCTAAGTCACATATGCAGCATGATGAATGAATGAGACAGACAAGCTGCCTTACTAGCATATAGTCTAGTAGTGGATACTGACAAGTAAACAGGAAATTTCAATAGAGCACATCACAACGCAATCGATAGGCAATTATGTGCAGTAGAGTCAAAGCAAATCTTGAGCATCCCTACATTTAAGAAATGAAAACCGGAGGGCCGCCCCACAGTGCTCGGAAGAGCTTGGGTGAGGGCTCTGTGTTTTCCATGATACCCCAACTCATAACAACAGTAATAATGGTAGCAATTCTTCATACTTACAAAGCACGAGACAAGTTCTAAACTGTCATAACACATCATCTCATTTGACCCATATAACAACTTCTTTGAAAAATAGTTTATTCTAACTCTTTACAGAAGAGGAAGCTGTGGCTCAGGGAAGCTGCTCCTCTGACGGGCGACTTTCACGTTTCAGTGACAACAACATGTGGTGCGTCTGTTATGGGTATTTCTGTACTAAAATGTTATCTGATAATTATTATCAATTTTCTAAAGCAAACCCCTGTAAATAAGAGTTCTTCATACATAAACAAGGGCACAATGCACCAGAGATAAAAGCACCTTATGAGAAATCACTTGGGGCTGTGACTAAAAGACTCAGGACTACTTAGAAATTTCAAGTCTCACTTTCTTTTATCTGGGAATTCTTCTTAAGTTTCTCAATTTTAAAATGTTCCACTCTCTCCTACATGGGAAAAAAAGTAAAACCTGTCTTTCTATTTTAAGCCTGTAAAAACAGGTTGCATGGTCCTTCACGCCACTGTTGATGTCGTCAGGCCTAACAGAGCCAACGGCTCCATGGAGCAGCCGCTCACGGCCCAAAGGCCACATAACTTCACTTAAGTAGCCACACGAGACCCTACTGATCCTCCAAACACATCGCTATGATCACAGTAAGAGCGATGTGCTCATCCTTCAAATTTACCTTTCACTCAGAGCAGGAAAAAAGCATGTGAAAATCAGTCAATCCTATCTGTAGGACCACAGTATCAAATGTCCAATATTTACATGTGCTGGCTATTGTTTGAAAGCTTTCTTATTACTTGTCAAAACTTAAAACATTTTAAAAATGAATTTAAAGTTGTTTTCAAAACCAAAAATTAGAGTAATTCATTGACTGTATAAACATTTTAATTATTTTAAATGTTCTCAGTCATCATTGTAAAACCAATGAACACTTTACAATAAAACTTTATCTTTAAAAAATACACAGTTATATTACAAAACCAGCTGTCACTTTGCCTGAGCAGTCGCTCTATTCTGAAGCAACAGGAAGAGAGCCTAGTTTGTCTGCAGGCTTCTCACAACCTTTTCTGGGACTTTTGTTAGTCTGTTTCTTTGCTCTCTCAGGCCTGGAGGGAGCGGGTGCCCCGTTTCTGAGGAGTAAGAATATGTGAGGACATTCGCCCAGTTGGCAGCGGTGTATTGACCGTGAGGAATGAGGCGAAGCCGCGCGCGGGCCGCCTCCCTTAAGCTGACCCCTTCCGAGGGACCGGGGCGGGGGGCTCCCCATCAGCGTGCCCCGCACGGCCGCGCTTCTCGCCCTTCCACACCACCCTTGGCCACGTTTCCCACTCAGGCTGTGGCATTAACATGGCACGAACATTTGTGATTTGTCTAAGGCCTGCTTTCTCAATGGAAGTGAAACTGTCCCCAGAAGGGGCAAACATCTTACTCTTTTCATGTCTGAAGTACAGATACAGACATTGCCTAAACAGATAGACAATATGTCTTTGGCATGAAAATTTCATGCGGGGACAATTAGGGAAACAAGATTTAAAAGAGGCAATAAATGAATGAAAGGCTGAGAAACAGCAGGCTAAGGGGAAATTAAGCTGGAAACACACTTGGTTTCGGGTTAGTGGCGTAGGCTCATGTGGTCTGCAGTCCCTTTGTCTACAGTTAAGCTATGAAGGACTGGCCAGCTTACCTGTGGTAGGATACAAGGAGCCAGGGTCAGAGGCCGCATCACAACGTAAATGCGCCCTACCAGGCCCAGCCCCAGAAGATACAGGGAGCAGAGAGAAAAAGTGTTCAAAACGTACAACGTTAGAGGCTACTCTGGGAAAAACTGCTGTCATCACCAGACAGATGCATGTATAAGTGATGGATTTAGTTCATAGAGATATTAAGTCAAAAATGGAAGTTTTCCTTGCGATGATGATGCGACATGTGCCATCACACATGCACCACACAAACAGAACCCACCAGCACTCCTGTTGTGTGGAGCCTCACGCACAGCAGCGCTCTAAGTAGCAAGCATGCCTGTGAGTACAGTGGCCTCTGTGTTTTAGACGTTTGACTACCAACCACAAAAAATAAAGTTCAATCAACTATGCTCCAGAAGTCTTAATTATCTCATTTTCTCGATAGAGCGAAATTTTCAAGGACCCAGTGTGGTTGCCATTGAGAACTGCTTCTACTTCTGTTCCTTTGCCGTTCAGTCGGAATCCCAGCGAGTGGGTGGAGAACGGATGGAGCCCAGGGCATAGGACGCGCACTGTGGAGGACAGGACATAGGACATGGCACTGTGTCCTCAAGGCTGGACAACCTGTGCCTCCTGCTCCCAGGAGCAGTGCAGGCTGCCCAGCCAGCCCGGCCCCACAGACAGGCGTCCCGGGCTGCTGCTTCTCCCCTCCCAAAGCTGCCCTGTGTACTGGTGTCGAAGACACCTGTGCTCAGGCACATGGACCCTAGGGCTGACTGTTGGTCCTCATGTAACCTCTCAGTGCCTAAATTTTCTCATAGGTCAATTGGAGATGATGGTCGTACCTATACCAAAGAGCCCGCTGAGAACCCATAAACTTATATTATGACCGAAAATTGGTAAGAGCTCTAATAATTTACACAGTTATACACACACCAGAGCACCGATAATGTGCAGGTGCCACTGCAATGTCATGCTGGTGTGAATTCCTCACCAGTAGAACACCTGTCGCAGGTGACTAGGTAATGTTGGCTCGGGTGCTGTCCAGACCCTCTTCCTCTTTTCCCGTGCTGGGTTTGCATCGCCTCCTGACTCACTTCTGCCTCCTTTGATGTACTAGTTTCTTAGGGCAGTCATGACAAAGGACCACAAACTATGTGGCTTAAAATAACAGAAATTGATTGTCTCACACTTCTGAAGCTAGAAGTCCAAAGTCAAGGTGTTACCAGGGCCATTCTCCCTCTGAAACCCTTAGGGGAATCTGTCCTTGCCTCCTCCCAGCGTCTAGGGACTGTTGGCAGCCTCCGACATGCCTTAACTTGCAGCTGCACAACTCCGGTCCCTGCCTTTGTTGTCACATGGTGCCCTCCCCGTATGTCTATGTCTTCACATGGCCATCTTCTTATAAGGACACCAGTCAGATCGGTCGAGGGGCCTACCCTACTCCAGCGTGACCTCACCTTAACTCATTACATCTGCAAGGACCCTATTCCAAGTAGGTCGCCATCTGAGGTAATTGGGGTGGGGACGTCAACGTGGTCTTTTTCAGGGTGGGATACAATACACTCCACTGCACTCGGATTCCACATCCCATGCTAATCTACATTGAGCCACATCAGCCTGGTCACCTCCTTGTACCAAGTCATCTTGCCCTATTTCAATTGCTTTGCAAACCTTCCTGGGAAATTAAAATCATATTAAATGTACTTGGATTTAGGCTGCAAAAATGGATATACCTAAGACATAATGTTTGCTCCGCATGTTGGGGTGACTCCCACTAAGACCAGGAGAGGAGCGCTGGGGCGGGGTGCAAAGGGCTTCACTCAGCGCTCCCCGCACGTAACTCTGGCCGAGGCAGTCGACTGCCGGAGGGCTGGCACCCAGCCTGGGTTTGCAGAGGGAGAGAAATAGGAAGCCACGCTCGGCCCTGTCTGCTCCTTCCAGGAAAAAGCTACGGTTCCAATGGAGATCTTTATCTTTTTTATTAGTCTACATGAATGTTTTAAAAAGCCTTTTCCTTTCAAAGTCACCCACATAATCAATCAATCAATCAATCAGAAGGGCCTGGAGGGAGGCCTGGCCTGTCACAGTGGTTAAAGCAGGACTGGGCGACCGCGGGACTGCACGGCTGGATCAGCCAGAAGGAGCCAGGGCCACGGACAATGCTCTGGAGGTTCCGTCCCCAGAGCCTCCGGTTCCCAAACGGCCAAGGACGTGGGAAGTGATTCATCTACCAGGAGAGGTCTGCCTAGGACTTCAGTTCTGCCTTACAAGCTTGGTGAACCCTCTCCTTAAAAGCCACGTCTGGGTAAGCCTAACTTTACAACCAAAATTCCAGTCAGAATCCATCCATCGGTGTGGGGCTGCCACTGTCCTAAAGGAGGTGACATTCAAGGGCATTGATTGGGGGACAGGGACAGAAGAACGTCCTTTCTGAGAAGAAAAGTAACTAGAAAATCTTGACTCTGGAGAAGACGGGGTTTTACTGAGTGATTTCACCTGTTCACTTTCAGAAGTGACAATGGAAAAAAACAGTTTCTTCCTCATTTTAGAACCCAAAGAACCGATTAAGAGTCAACAAAGAATAAACAATCCTCATTTCAGGGAAATTAAATCCTATAGCAAGAAAAAAAAGGCCAAAGATATACTGACTCCTGGTATAGGGTTTTCAATTCTGGAATGGCTTTCAACTTTAAGTATGAAGATTCAAGGTGAAAAGAAAAAACATGCACTCAAACCCTGGGTAAAAGGGTAAGATTAAATAACGACTGATGACAGCTAGGAATTTGCAAAGCGCCAAATTGTTCCTAAGTGTTTTTATACATTTAAATCTTTTCTGTATTTTTTTTAAAAAAAAAGAACTAAGGAAAAGGAAGGTTTTGCCTTGGAAGGGTTGGTCAAAATTTTAAAAATCCAAAGGGGAAAAGCCAAAAAGTGGTTTTTTTTTAATTTCCATTAATTATATCTATAGGAAGTCAGCCACTGCATCATTAATATTCTGTCCTTTGGAGCCCTGTCACCCCACTCACCCCCTCCTCTCCCGCCAACGTTCAGATCTGAAGAGATTCACCCACAGGGCAGATAGAGGAGATCACGAGGGATAAATGAGATCCACAGGCCAGGGAGAGGAGCCTGCACCGGGCCTATCAGGCCCCTGCTTCGTCCAGCTCTGCGTGCCCCCCCCCCCCCCCCCGACCCCAGGGTTCACCCTCTTCGTGCCGTCCCCGCTAGCATTCTCGATTCTCTCCTTTCTCCCCTCCACCTGTGCCTTCTTTGCCAAACCCCATTACAGTTTCTGCGCTTGCTGTCAACCTCGGAACAAAGTCACTAAGCTGGGCTGGATGGACCGCAGTGGAGCTGTGTGACGTGAGCCTGGCCCCCGCTGCCACCCGACAAGTCTCTCTCTTCGCTAGATGCACCGACACCGGTCTCGGCCGCTTATTCTAAACCTTTCTCTCTACCGAGCCCCAGCGTCACTGCTGCCAAACTCACTCTCAGCAAACAGCTCCCCACTCTGCTGAATGTGGGTCAAGGCCACGCAGTAGAAACCTCCCATGCTCTCTTCCCTTTCAGCTGACATCTTCTCAGCATTTCCCACACACACACCCACACCTTTTGTCCCTTCGTCTCTTTCCCAACCCCTCTGCAAAACTGATGCCACCACGCTGCACGCCCAAAGCACCATTCTCTCAAAAATCTTTCTCTTGATGCTTTAATCATCCCCTCTTCACTGACATTTTCTTCTTTTATCAATAATCTGCTCTAGCACCTCCCAGTCTTAAAAAAAAAAAAAACCTTTCTCATGTGTTAGCTGTGCTGAAGTTATTTGTGCATATGTTTTATTATGTCTTTTACTAGAATGAAGACTTCTTAAGGCCAGAAAATAAAATGTAAACACCTTTCATTTTCTCCAAAGTCTAAGACTGAGCCTCACGTGCAGCCTGTGCTCCACGAACGCATGCTGAACGCACGGGTGAACGGGTGAACGGGTGAACGTCTTCGCTCTGCTAAGTTGCTCCTGGGCTTATCCTGCTCCCTGAGATAGGAGCATGGGAGTGCTTGAACTTGCTTCCGTGGGACACGACCAGGGTTGAGAACGCCTGCGGACTGCCCTGGAGCCGGTACTTGGCGTGGCTTCCCAGGAGCCACCTTCTCAGTGTGATACGAAGTCACCACCCCTGGGTCAGTGCTTCCTCATCTTATTAGTGACACTGCCTGCACAGTTAGAAACGAAGTCCCCCGACAAATCTTCGGTCCCTCTTTAAAACTTCAACTGTCTCTGGGAGAGGTATTAAATTTAGATTGGAATAAATTCTTTTTTCTGATATTTCGCTTTGGACTGAACAGGGTGGGGGTAGAAAAGAAATATCACCTTCTGTCTGTGGCAAATAGGGGCAGAAATAGATGGTTTGGGGTCAGAATCTGCCCTTACGGGGCAGCCGGCGGTGCAGGGCTCCAGTGCGCCCACGGAGGTTCTCCAGCAGCTTCCTGGGCTGCTACCCCGTGGTGGTCTGAGACCCCAAAAGCAGGCGCTCTCCGAGGCCTTCCTGACAGCAGCGAGGACGCTGTCTGCAGAAGGCCAACACGAAAGGCATCACATGCTCACACACGGCCTGGAAGCCTGCGTCAGCCCCGTGTCTGCCCTTAGTGAGCTGAGCGGCCACTCTGCTGCTCGCTGCGGGGAGTGGGGGGTGGGAGTGGGGGGCTGACCTCTGCCTCTCCGGGCCTGCAAGTTCTGGCTGCACCTTTCAAAAAAGGTCCGTGGCAGTCTACGATCTGTGATATTTTCCCCTTTCTAAATTTCCATAAGTTCAAATGTCCTATAATTCATATGCTTTTATTTTACCTGAGAAAAGTATAAGCAATCTAAAAGAGTACATCAATTATAAGCTTCTGGATAGAAAAAGACGAAAATATCACTGGGGCTAGAATATTTTTCCTGAAATAAATTTTGGTGAAAAATATTTTCTACAATATACAATGTTGTAATTAGACCTAGTTTCCACCAATTCTTAATCACCAAAGATTAAGGACGGTCAAAAAATTATATAGGAAAGGGGAGGCCAGGAAGATCCTCTGATTTAAAACAAATACACCCCTCACTGTATGTTACTATACTTGATATGAAATTCTGACTGCCTTCAACACAGACACAGACACAGACACAGACACAGACACAGACACAGACACAGACACAGACACAGACACAGACACAGACACAGACACAGACACACTGACCTCTCCTGTAGAGAGGTCATGTGGAGGCCATTTCTGATTTTCCTAACAGGTATAGATCGGGCTTCATCAGAAACTCCCAAATTACTATGTTCCCACACTTGATCGCAGGATTCCAACTCCCCTTCAGCACCCGGACAAAGGGCACTTCACATGCACCTGCCTTGGATGTGCTACACTTTCCCACAGTGTCAGAGGCCCAGAGGCCACTGCAAGGATCATCGCTGTAGCCCTTGTGAGAACACCAAGGCTGTGCTAAGGTGCCCCTCCAGGGCTCCCAGAGCTGACTGTCCTCAAGGCAACGCGGCCATGCTGGCAAGCAGTCTCCTCTGTAACCTGGGGTCCCCGCTCACTCATTCTATCCAGAACATGGTTCCTCTGCCCACTGGCTCTCTCATCTTCCCTGCCCAAAGGGTGACAGAGGACAAGCACCATGTCCACCCCATTGCCTAGGCTCAGACCCAGTTCTAGGAGCCAGATGGGGACAGACACAAATCATTCCAATGTGCTCAATATCTTCATTCTGCTGTGGCTCAGACCCCAGGAAACTTCTCCCTCCAACCCCTTCTCCTTCCCAAATTCTCCTGATTTCTGTGGATGCAAAAACTACTTTTGGGGGTGTAGAGGGGAGGGGTAAGGGGGGAGGAAGTTCAACACAGTAGGCGTGCACAGCTCTAGGTCAAGCAGTCAAATGCTCTGTTATAATTTAAACAGCAAAAGACCGCAAGCTGCCCTTCAGTCGGTAAAACCACGTGATGGGCCGTCTGAGGATCCTAGTTTTGAAATGAAGAATTCTGTATCATTTGCCAACAGTCCAGACGACCGTCAGGAAACCTTCCCGGTGCTGGGGAGACCTCACAGACTGTTTCCAATGATTCTTCTTCCACTTTAGGAAAAAGACGGGTTTCCCCAGTCTGTGCGACGTCGCAGTGGGCGCCCCCGCCCGCCCGGCTCCTTACCGCGCACCCTGCCAGGCTGCCTGTCCCGCTCTAGTCAGAGGCACCTCAGGTTCGGGGCAGCAGAGCCCAGGCCCACCCCAGACCACGTTCTCATCGATGGCAGGCTTGGGAAGATGGCAGCACCGGGCTGGCTGGGACAGTTTCGGGGTCTCACAGCTGCTGTGACTAGGTTTCCGCAGCCATGATACCCGAACGTGTTTAGCAATTTTGAATTTACAAAACCAGCAAACAGATCCCCGGACTGTACCTGTTTCCCATGTGGCTTTTAAGTCAGATGACAGTGTGTTTCCTCCCGTCCCCTTCTGCACCCCAGCTGAGAGGGTCTTAAAGGGCGAGGGGGGAGAGGAGAGGGACATGGGGTAGGAAGTTAGGTGAGGGAAACGCAGTAGAACAAGGGGATGCAGTGTGAGTTTGAAAAAGAAAGAGAAAGTGAGGAAAGCCCATAAGATGAACCACCTTAATTTCCTCAGAGAGAGGAAGCTGCGAGAAGTGCTGATTCAGGCGCTCTGGGATTACTCCAAACTCAGTGCCTCGGCCCGGGGACAGTGCCGAGGACGCCGGTTTTCCTTTTGCTTATTGTCACAGGAAGAGCAAACAGCTTTATTTGCTTCCCCCTAAAACGTTCTACAACTAGACTTACGTTCTTCCGTTAAGGGGGCCTCTCTGAATACAGCCCTGAATCTAGGAGCTGAAACTCAAAATGCCATTCACTGGTATCAAGAATCCTTTCTCAGCTAGCGGCCAGTTCCCGGGAGAAGGGTCTCTGGGCATGGTCTCCACAGTCTCTGAAGATGATCAGGCACGCTGATGTGAATGAGGGCTATGATGCCATCTGCACCTGGCTGTGGTCCAAGAACACGTTCACTGGGCATCATTTTATGAAAGAAAGTTGCTAAGCTGTAGTAAACACCCACAGATCTCTGAGACCGAGAATGAATCAGAAAGTTATAAATAGTTATAAAACCTGATCGTTTCCTTTTCTGTGTCATCTACACACGGGGTGAATAGGTGAATACACTTCAGAAAGTAAAAAACAGGATGGGATATGGAGCCCTTGAGGACTCCTTCCTGTAGAGAGGTCAACAATGGGCTCCAGACCTCAACTTTCTCAGCCGTGACCCAGGTCACCGTGCTGTAGACTGGCAAGGGACAGGACAGCATTTTCCAGCTTTGAGATGGTGCACAGGTGTAAAGCCAGTGGACACTTGAGGGCTAGGTTACAGCCGGAACGAGACGCTTCAGGGTCAGACTCCCCTCCACCTTGTCACTGACCCTCTTCCCTGATTAGGGGCTTGGAGATGGCCCTGCTGGGTACTTGTCCTTCCCAAAGGATGTTAACACTCCGCAGCTGAAACCGCAGGTAGGATTATGTAAATTAATGAGAATTTTTTTAAAAAAAATACACACCTGGTTGAAAGCCTAGTGTGGTTCCACTGTTTTGCTAGGACCTGAGGTCTTCAGGGCACCCGCTCGCCGCCCAGGTTAGTGCACCATGCGATCCGCCCTGGCCACAAAGGAGCTGACCCCCGGCCTGTGGATGCAGCAGGCAACATTTCCGAGCAGAGGGCACCGCCAAGCGCCTGAACCTTTTCATTCTGTCTGTCTCCATTCTGCGGTGAACGACAACCCACCCGCTCCCTGCCCAGAGTGAAGAGACTTCACCAAAACTTGATCTGCTTTCTAGAACCTGGCAGCCATAATATACTCATTTCTTTCTGGAAGACAGACCGTGCAGGAAAGGTGAGTCTGCTCTTAGTCTCCAGAAGAGCGACTTCTCCTGGAGGTCACGATTTGCCGCTTCAGTCTGTGACCCATAAGCAGGCTGGCTTGAGAGGTCTTCCTTTGACTGAATCAAGAACGCCTGTGGACTCCCATTCAGCGCGTTTCCCTGGACCGATGGGCCTCGGCCAGCAACCATGCCCCATTCGTCTATCTAAAACATCACTCTGGTCCTACGAAACCATGTTCTTTTTCTTTACTGATTCAGCCTCAAGGCAGCAGTTGTTCAGTTATGAAGTAAAAGAAGGTAGCTTTCTGTTTGTTACTACCTTGACCTTGATCCTCCATGGCTCCCTTGACTGCTGCTTGCTTGAGTAATCCTTGAGTGATTTTTTTCTTTTGTTAGGTTTTTTTTTTTTATGACGCAGAATAGATCCATTATGTTAAAATCTAGCCTGCTCCGTTCACTTCATTCATCAGAACGAAGGGATTTGATATAGGGATCATTAGGGATCTTATATCGGGATCAAAGTTTAAGGTTTAATGAGGCATTTTTCCCTTTTCCTATGTTATAGCAAATCTCCACTATCACATCAGATAATGCCCATTATGTGATACTTCCCTCTGCCCTAATCTAAAGACAGGAAACCACAAATTACCTCACTTTACATAATTCTTAGCTCTGACTCAGAAGGTGTGATTAGAATCACAGAATCTAAATCTTGGAAGGAACAGAGAAGTCTTCTCACTGACTTGCCATGGGAATCACCTAGGTTGTTTTCTGTTTTGTTTTTTTTTTTTATGCCACATTCCTTCCCTCTTTTCCCCGCCCCCAGAGATGCTGACTTTCTGACCAGGATTTGTACTTTTAGAAGTTCCCCGGATGATTCAGAGGGCTGGCTGCTGTGACTCCCTGTTGAGTCCCCGTGCGGTTGGGACAGAGGAATGTGGACTTTAACATGTTTTATCTGTGAACATCCAGCTTTCGTAGGAACCGTGTCAGAAATGAGACCCCCCTGCGTCACCTCATCCCACTAAGACTGCACGGCGCCCATCACTGGCTCTTGGCCGGCCGTGAGTGAAAGCTTCAGTGGAGCGCTCGCGCTAGGACTGGAGACCACCTGAGCAGGGCGCCGGCAGGCGCTGCCACCACACAGAGTATTCTACATAAGGGATCTGCACAACAGGCCTGCAAGGTGGGTCTGTGTAACTGTCCCCATTGTAAGAAGAAATTTAAGGGAACGAATGGAAATCGCATCTACTAGGGGCTCTATGGAGCGTGTTTTCTGTGGTCCATGAGCACCACCCGGTTCCAAAATAATAAGGCAGATAAGTAGATGCACTCTGCTTTTTGTCATTGAGAGAAGCTAGTTTTCTTGGTCTCAGGAAGGTGTTTATTTTTTTAAGTGGCCATCTTAATTATGCAAAAATAACTAAAGCCAATAATTATTGATCATTTGTTATGTCCCAAGCACTTCATGTGTTAGATTAATTATAGTACTGACAAACCTTGTAGGGAATATACTATTCATTTAAGTCTATAAGAGGCTTTATAATTTAAAATTTCTACTTTTTGACAAGTCTTTTAAAAAACAGGATAGATTCTTACCTGTTGGGGATGGTTAAAATGTTGTACTACTAGAAGACAGGAGATAAACTGGTCTTCCAAAGGCACTGCCAGCCATTCAGTTGTCTGAGCAGATTATAATGAGCCCGGAGAGTCCTCTCCTGAAGAACTTTCTATTTCCTGTCAAATTAAAAAAATGTTTCCAGTGCATTCATGGATTGAACAGGCTCTATTTGATCATATGGTTCACTTTTCCCATGAGTTCAATAGTTATATTTTTAGCATTTTTCTGAAGCCAGAAAAAAAGTCACCAAAAATCCCAATAAACCCCAGAGTGCTATTTTCAAAAGGGAGTTTTCTGGCCACAAGCAGTGGACTACTTTTCAAATCACTGGAGTAAAACTTAGCTCCAACTTAAGTGAAACTTAAGTTGAATTTAAGATAGGCTCTGTTTTTATTTTCTTCCGTTAAGACTAAGAACATTTCTAAATGTCTAGATAAACTAGAAATACTTCTTATCTCTGAGAATAACTGCTTTTTCAACTTAAATATTTAAACATAATTCTAATTTTATAAAAGGTAAACTCATGTGTATAAAGTAAAACTTAAGATAATGAAAATTTACTACATACTCCAAAGTTTTTACTCCTTGTGTGTAAAATGATTCATTAATTCAGAAAACGTTTTTAGGGGCCCACAGCGCTTGGGTGTGACATGACGGAGGCCAGGGCTCTGCTCCCAAGAAGTCCCAGGTGTCCTGCTTTTGTATTATGGGCTCGAACTGCATTATACTCTGCCAATTTACCATTTTTTAACTTACAGAAATGGCAATTTTATATAGTTCGACCCACAGTTATTACATTGTATAGCACTGACTTATCATCAGAAGGATACGGAGGCCTTCTCAGGTGGAGAAGTGGGGCGGAAGAAGGTGATGAGCAGAGTCTCTCATGCCCCACTACTGAGATCACACTGACCCGGCAGCCCAGGACCACTGACGGCTGCTACGGTGCTCCAGCAGAGGGCTGGCATGAAAACTGCTGCCTGCACTATTCGAAAGCACTGTAATTTTGGTGGGAGTTTAGGGGATACATGCAAGGAAGGAGAAGTTGGGTATTATGAGATTACTTGTAAGTCTGTTTCATTAGTTTAGGTGAGATATGATGAAGACCTGAATTAAATCTACTCTGCAAGCATTATAGACAGTACTTATGAAGATAATGAGATGGCTGTGACCGTGGGGTGCCCAGATATCTGGTCAAACCTTGTTCTGGGTGTGTCTGTGAGGGTGTTTCTGGATGGGATCTGAATCTGCAGACTGAGTAAAGCAAATTACCTTTCCAACCCCCCAGTGTGGTTGGTCCTCATCCAACCAATTGAAGGCCTGAACAGAACACAGAGGCTCAGTTAGGTGGAAGTGCCCTGCCTGACTGAGCCGGGACATTGGACTTTCCTGGCCTTCAGACTGGAACTTACACCTTGGCTCTCTTGAGTCTACAGCTTGCCAACTGCAGATCTTGGCACTTCTTTGCCTCCATATTTGTGAGAGGCAATTCCTTATCTAGCTATCACCTATCACCTACCTATCTATCATATTCATTCTCTCTCTCTCTCTCTCTCTCTCTCTCATCTATATAATCTCCTATTGGTTCCGTTTCTCTAGAGAACTCTAATATGGATTTCAGTACAGAGAGTGGTTCTAGAGGAACAAAATATTAAAGATTCATTTTCTGAATTGTTTCTGAGTTTTCTAGAATTGGTTCCCTAGTGTGATTAAAGATATTACTTGATTTCTTTCCAGTAATTTTAGGGTGTGATCTGACAATATAGATAGGATAAATATCTCAACTGGATACTTCTAACCAACCACTTAGAAGAAGCAAGGATCTGGGTGACTGAGTACATCATACTTTCAAGCGTCTTTGGCAAACTAATGAATATAATGAGGCTGGCTGGTTTCTCCTAATGATGCTGGACAAAGCGGAGAAAGAAAAGAGTGAGCTCGGGAATGGGAATCCCCGGCCCGAGCATCGCACGCACCATCTGAAAGCTGTCGTGTGTGCCCTGAAGGAGATCCTTGTCTCCTGTGGCCACGGGGCTCAGTGCCGAACACCAAGTGCAGACTCTCATCCTGGCGCCGGCTGAATTACAACCGAGCTGAAGGCCCAGCCTCCCTGCGGTGTCTACTGTGGAGGTGAGGGCACTGAATGAGGAGGAGGATCCTGAAAGTCGGGATAGAGATGTGTGATGAGACCTTGGTGAAGCTAGGGTCATTGAGTCCCTAAATTCTGGTGACTCTTCTTTGTCAGTGGAAGAAGTCAGCCCGCTTCCAGTGGAAGCAGCCTCTCTTCCCCTGCCTGAGGGGAAAAGACCTGCATTTCCTGAGACAACGGTAATGGCCTCCCCTGAGGCAGTCGCCATAGAAGAGGATGCCGGTTCTTCTCAGAACCGTCCTGCCACCCACCCTGGCTCCTAGATCTTTAAGCAGACTCATGCCCAGCAAGCGCCTGTGGGTACAGTACAGAGTGTGATCCACGAGGAGGCAAGCTACACTTTAAAGAGCTACTTGGCATTTTCTGATTTACACAGACAGACATGCAGGGGACATGTGTAAGAATGGGTATCATGGGTGTGGGATAATGGTGGGAGGAGCTTTATTGGTATGGTCTCCCTAAGCAGAGCTTCTACAGACAGTGTTGCAGCTCAGGGAGTTAGAAAGGGCTCTGGCCATTTGGTTGGGTGGCTGAGACATGGCCCCAAAGCAGCCCACGGTGAGCAAGTTGGAGACACTGGCCCAGCCTTGGTTTAATGCAGAGGAAGGGCTCCGATGGCTTAGAGAGACTGGAGCTTTAGGGTGGATTCGCCGTTTCAGACCTCCTTGCCCACACTGGGGCAGCCCAGAAGGCAGGCCTTTCACCAGTACTGTGAGAGACAAATTTGTGGAGGAGCCCCCGAATCCTCGAAGAGCCCTTTGATTGCTCTTCTCTGTAGGCCAGACCTTAAAGTGGGAACTGGAGTCACTGAGTTGGGAAACCGATGCAATGAGACTCATTGGATCCTGGGGCACGGGCCAAGTGGCAGCACCCAACCACTAAAGTTACGGTGGCTTGGTTACCACGATGGATGGAAAAGTCAAAGCAGCAGTCAGAATAGTCTGACTCTCACGGACCTATGGAGTTGGCTAGTTGACCTTGGTGTTCCTAGAAGTGAAGTAGATAGGATGCCTACTAAATTCTTATTTGATCTGTATATGCAGAAAAATTCTAGGCCAAGTGAACAAAAGTCTAACCTGAGTTATAAAACCAGAGAGTCACAGCCTGTCAATCAACTCCTAGACTTGAGCCAGTTTACTTGCCCAGAATTTCTTGAAGGGGAGGCTGGGTCCCCCAAGGAAGAATCATGGAATACTGCCAAAAACACCCTGGCAATCTTCCTCCCAGCCTCCTCCAAAGCAATTTGTGCCCTGGGGAGAGAAAATAAGCCGGGCTTTCCGGGAGCACCTCCCTGGCTCCAGATCGACACTGGATCCGGGAGAGCCGAGGTACCACTGCACTCACGGAGCTCAGGTGGTCGGTGGGGTTGCGGCTCAGGTCTGTTTCACAGTTGGTACACTGCCATCCCTTTCCTGCCAGCACCTATGGCCTCCTGGGGAGTTCCCTGTGGTCACCTCTTAGGCACTTTACGTATGGACTCAGGAGGACCTGGTGGTGGGTGGTACCATTTCCACTTCACAGCTGCAGAAGCTGCAGTGCAGAGAGGGTAATGCCTTGCCCGAGACCACCCAGCTGGAGCTCGGCTTCGAAGCCCAATGGTCTGACACCAGCATCTCCCTGACAAACATGCCATTCCATATTTTCTAAAATTCCACAGGACGAATGTTGGGGACCTCTCCTTTAGTCCTGCTGTTATTGTTAGTAAACTTCTATTTCTCCTCAGCAAAAGGAAATGATCATGAGGGGAAGAGTGGGGAGAGGAAGCAAGCAATATATTTAAAAGACACGAGTTAAATGGGATATTTTCAAGTTAAATTATTATAAATATTAACAGTAACAGAGAAAGTAACCTAGGATCTTTCCTGTTATAGACACAGAACGTTCAGGGGGAATACTGTTTATTTTTCACCCCAAATACAAATATTTCTAAGGATTTAAAAAAAAGAGTTCACTTAGAGACCTAATTTTCATCAGTAGCTTAGTGCCCGCCCCCCTCCCTCCCTCCCACACTAACTTTTCTCATTTGCTCTAGTTCTAATCCTTAGAACATTTAGTGTAATGTAGAGCATGGCGACTACAGTTAACAATACTGTATTTACACTTGGAAGTTGCTAAGAGAGATCTTAAATGTTCTCACCACATACACACAAAAGTCAGTTATGTGAGGCGATGGATGTGTTAACACCCTATTGTGGAAGTCATTTCACTATATTCATATCAAATCATCATGCTGTATACTTTAAACTTACACAATGTTACATACCAATTATATTCCAATAAAGGTAGAAAAAAATGAAAAGGAGACATCAGAAAATAGCACTCATACAGCCCTTAAAGTGATCAGAACATTAATTCTTCAAATAATCACAAAGTAATTTCTTAGTTTATTGTACCATCTGCTATGCTAAAAAACCAAGTTATATTAGAGACAGACTTTCCTCAGAGATGCAAATAAATCTACTGGTCTCCATTTTGAAAACTGTTTTCTCACTGGCTAGCATGTACAAGGAAGGGAATACTAAGTAAAAGAGTAGAAATCAATGAAACAAAATGGACAAACTACAGATAAAATCAATGAAACCAAGAGGTGATTCTTTAAAAAAAAAAATCAATAAAATTCATAAACCTGCAGCTATAATGATCAAGACAAAAAGGAGAGAAAATTTGAATTACCGAATTTGGGAATGAAAAAAGAGACACCAATACAGATTAAATGGTATTTAGAAAATGTTATAAAGAACTTTATGTCATAAAAATTTGACAACCAGATGAAATAGATAAATTCTTTGAAAGATACAAATTACTAAAACCCATGCAAGAAGAAATAGGAAACTGAATAGTCCTCTGACTACTAAAGAAGTTGAATTCATAATTATAAACCTTTCTATAAATAAAATTTTAGGCCCAATTTCTTCACTGAAGAATTCTATTAAACATTTAATAGAATCTCTTTCAGAAAAGTGAGGGGCAAGGAACACTTCCAAACTCTGTTTACAGAGGCCAGCATTACTCTGATACTAAAATCAGACAGATATCACAAGAAAAATTATAGGTCAATATCCCTCATGAACATAGATACAAAACACTGAACAAAATATTAACAAATCAAACCCACAATATATAAAAATGATAATACATCATGACCAAGTGAAGTTTATCCTATGAATGAAAAGTTGGTTGAACAGTCAGAAAATTAATGTAAGTCGCCATATTAATAGACTAAAGGAATAAATCATATGATGATCTCAACAGAGACAGGAAAACATCTGACAAAATTCAACACCCATTCATGATAAAAACTTTCAGATAACTAAAAATAGATTTGAACATCCTCATGTTGATAAAAGACATCTATGAGAAATTACATCCACTATCTCGCTAATGGTAAAAGACTGACTACCTTCTCCCTGAGATCTGAAACAAGGCAAGGATGTCCACTTTTACCACTTCTATTTGATTTTCTAACAGGCTTCTAAAGTCTTGTTTCCTAGATTTCATTTGTCACCCAGCTATCTTAAACATTTTTGTCATATCATAACTCCTGTACGACCACACTTTGGAAATGGCTCATAGAGAAGAGAGAAACAAACAGCAGGTTTCTGTCAGGAGCAGAAATCTTGAGGAGATGGATTCTCTGAAGATGCAGGTGTGTGTAAAATCAATAGTCATTTAAATAATTGATAGTTTGACTGGGCCCAGTCCCCCAGCCAGTTTGCGTGTGAAGGCTGTTTTGGGAAACACAGTCTTGGGGCAGCGAGAGTGAGGAGGAGCGTGTGGCAGGGAAGCAGAGAAAGCAAGTACAAGTTGCCGTATCGGCAAACTGGTCAGCTTCACAAGGAAGCAAAGCCGACGGCTCAGTCGTATTGGGTATTTCTCAAACAGGCTCTTTGGAACCATAGTGCTTTGAAACAACCCCTCAAGAAAGGGAATTATCAGCCAACTCCTCTTCATCTCCCATGCCTCAGCGGTCCACGTTTGCCACATGGCACATGACGCTTCTGCCCTTTGTCGTAGTCTTGCTTGTCCAGGTAGTCACTGGGGAAGCCTTACGGCAAGTGCTTTATTTGAGACCAGGCGTTGGGAGGGGCCAGAGCCTCTGCAGGTCTGGTCAGACCCCATCTATGTTCCCAGTATGCACAGCAGAGACCGCGCTGGGGCCCAACAATCACCCTGAGCAGGCGGCAACAGCAGGTGGCATCAGGCAACAGGGTGACTGGAATAATGTCCAGGGCACTCCGCTGACCAAGCAGGGAGAACCTGGAGGGCAGGTGGGCCCGAGCCAGTCCGGAGAGGTGCACAAGCCAGGCCTGAGGAGTCTCCGAAAGCCTAATTGCTGTGGGTGATCTGGTAGTTGAAAATACCCATTGAAAGGTAGCCCATGTTTTCCGAACTCCTTTGGGATAAATTTTCTCCCAAATGTGTCACATGCTGCTGTTTATTGGCAATATACAAAAATGTTGCTCCCTGAGTATTCTCGAATGTTGCGTGGGATAGAATTTAACTGAACCTCAAATCATTGTCTGTGGCAGAAGGCTGAAGCCGTTTTCTAGTGAGATGCACAGCCAGGCAATGGACCTGGGCGTTACAGACTCCCAGGACTCCCCTGAAATGGGGGCTCCCCTGGCATGGGGGTGCTCCCCTGAGATGGGGGCCACTCCTGGCATTCTCAGTGTGGTCCATTCATTCCCTTCCTCTCTCTCCTACTCAAGGGAATGTCTACGGAGAGAGTCACCTATGGGTAACCATTTGAAAAATGTTAAAATATCATGCAGAATGATTATTAGTGCTGTTAGAGAGTGAAGTTCGGTGCTTAAGCATTTAAGCTCTGGATGTCTCAAACAACCGAGCAGCTGCCACTGCTCAAGGTAACTGTCTACCTACGTTACCTTGGGCAAATATCCTCACCTCTCCCGCTTCATTTGTCTCATTCATAAAGTACAAATAATGATATCCACTAAATTTGGTTGTATGACAATTAACTGAATTCACGTCTTGCACCGTGAGTGAGAACTGCTGAGCTAGAACACTGCCTAGCATTTACCAAACATTCAATAAATGTTAGCCAGTAGCCATAACTAATTACTTGTGATTATTTGAAAACTATTATTAATGAAAAATGACTCTTTTTACCAATGTGCCTCGGTAGTCATTTTAATCTGATGAATATAAACCACTGCTTTAGAAGAAAGGTAGAAATTGTTTCATATTGGCTACAATTTTTTTCTTTGAAAAAAACTGAAAAACTACGTTATGTAGATAGTTCAATTCCCAACCTCGGAAAGGTATATTCTATTTCTGTTAGCTCTTTATCATAATTCTTACCAAGAGCTGCAGGATACTGGGTTCTTTACTGAAAAGGTTATTCTGGAGTTTTCAGCTGAGTTTGTTCCCAATCAGCACAGTAAGCGCCACGGGGCGAGGTCAGACAGTGTGGGTGCGAATGACGGACTCAGTTCCAAGTGGGTGTGAGTCTTCTTCGTGGACTGACTTCTCCCGGGCACGAGTTCTCAGCCGCATCACACACAAGGTGTTCAGGAACAGCCCCGCTTCGGGAACCCAATCACACTCCCGCCTTTTCTGTCAGCAGCAGCTTTGCTCTGGGCCTCCGGCGCACAACTCTGGTCTGGCCTGCTTCGCCGCCTTTCACTTCCACAGCCATCATACCGAAGTCACCTGTTTACGTGCCCGCCCGGCTCCCACAGCAGACGGACAGCTACTGAGGGCAGCACCGTCCACACCGCTACCCCTGCGCCCAGCACGGCGCCCAGAGCGGCAGTCCTCAGTGTTCATTCATTGTCTAAGTCAATCGTGACCACCTTCTGCTCTTTAACCTCTTCTCACAGGCTGCTCACACCTCCCCATCCAAGAACCACCTGCCACTAAGAGCCCCAGAGAGCCAGTGGCCCCTGGGGCAGAACGTAAGGCTATTCTGCTACAGGAATGTCACTGCTATGAAGTCTTAGGTTTTGCCATACTTGTTTGATATAAAATAATGTCTTCAATTACCTACAAGCTAAATTATCTGTGCCCCCAAATCTTCCAGTAGAGTGAGTGCTCAGTGAACACTTTGGTGTGAGTGCGAGGGGTGGACACCCCTATTTGAGAAGCACACCTCTATTTTGTCCGTGACGCATCTATCAAGTGAAAAGTTTCTCTTACATTCTAATCACGTGTGACTCCCAGTCTGGCTCCTATGTGTCTGCTGCCTCATTTCCTCCTGCCTCGGGGGACAGAGTACTCCAACCGACTTGTCTGCTCACTGTCCCTTAGGTCATGTTATACTCATTTTTATTTCTGGACCTTCGAATTCATTCTCTAAAGTGCCACATTTTCTTTATTCTGTTTTTTTCCTTCATATAAAAGTTCTTAGTTTATTAATCCTCTCATGAAAACTCCACTCAATCACCACAGATAAAGTCACTGACGAATTTTTACTCCTTTTCGCCAGCACCAACGTCGGCCTCTGCCGTCCCCCTAACTTTCTTCGTTCTGTTCTTTCACTCCTTTCACTGTTCTCTTGAGGTCTTTTCCTCACACTGGCCACGTCTCCCATGCCTATGAGTTCATCTTGCTTTGCATAATCCCAGGAACCATAATTCATGCTGCCTCCGAAATGGGTTCTGAATTCAGTACGAAGATGGCATCTGGTGTGGCCTCGTACACTCTGGATAGTTTTTCCCGAATTTCTGTCTTAGTTACTGTTGCCCTCCCACCCAGAGTGAAGAATGTCAATGACCATTCGTTTCCACTGAAGCAGTCCGTTGATCATGAACTTCCTTTTGTTCATGGTGGCAGCCGAGCCTCAAGCAGCCAGGGAAGAAAAGAGCTATTGTTCTTCTTAATCCTTCGAGAACCAACTTACACCTCCTCTAGGAAAACTTCTACCTGGCTCAGCATATTTACCTTCTCTGAAATCCTCTGTTACAACAATTTATTACAATTTCTCATTGTTTCAAGTGTTTCTTTTATCTTTTCAGCTACTTTTAAGGCATGGATTTCTCTCTGTATCCCCCACATGGTGAGAGTGGATAGTAGACAAATCAAAGAGTGCCAGTATTCTTCTCACCTTCCGTGGCCGCCTGGCCTAACCTTGCACAGTAATACGCTCATTTACCAAATGTGCATTTTTTTCCCCAGTTTTGCTGAAGTTATAATTGACAAATAAAAATCACGTATATGTAAGGTGAACAACATGATATTTTAAAATATGGATGAATTGTGAAATGATTACCACATCAAGCTAATTAACATACCCATCCTTTCACGTAGTTATAATTATTTACCAACATGACTTGAGTGTTTATTTTGTACAAGTCACTATGTGTAAGAATTTTCACACTAATATATTTAAAGATGTTACTGGTCTTGCCTGAACATTCGTCATGACAAAAAGCTTACTTAGTTCCTTACAAAGTTTATCTTCATTTTCGGACAACTGTGCAAGATTTTCTTTGTAATGGTCTGAAATACGTTTTTCTGATCTTAGTTCTCTTTCTAGAACAATTTAGAACAAATCGAATATTTCCTCAATATAACGACACTTTGACGTTCACCTCATCCCACTCTTTGAACAGTTCTATCCCTAGCTGACATTAAACTCCTCATCTATGTTCCCCCTTCTCCATGTACACTCTTCTACAACTTCACGGCTTCCAGATCCTTCCTGGTCTCAACTGTCTCATTCTGAACACAACTGGGGTTTGCCACAGTGCTTTGGAAACTGACCATGGAAGCTATCACTGGAATAGCGCCAAAGAATCTGTTGATTAATCAGGGTACTTGAACATTTTAGTCTAGAGACCAGTGTCTCAAATGCATGTGGGCATGTTTTAGCTATCTCTGACCCAGTCATGGCTGTCTTCTCAAAATCGAGCTTGTTGACAACAATCAGATTCAAACTATTCTCTTATTATCAAAGGATGACTAGCAAAAATGCATCGCCCTTCCTCTTTGGAACACACGGAAACTGACATGTAGCGGAACCCACGGGTGTTCCTGGCAGGGTGCCAGGTGCTAGGTATATGGCAGTGGACAAACAGAGGAGGCCCCTGCTATTGAGAACTTCCAATTTTTCTAGAAAGAACAACTAATTATAAAAAAGGAAACAATGAACAAATTAATATAATTGCTATAAAAGAAAGAAAAAGGACAAAGAAATGGAGTAAAAATGATGGGTCCGCTCAGATCAGGAGTGAGAGAAAGTTTCTCAGCGGCACTGACATCAAGCTAAGACCTAAAAAGCGGAAGGAGACTGCCATGCCCAGTGAGAAGAAGAAGCCTACTGTGCAGCGGCGTCAGGGAGGGCGACCTTGGTTCGGTTTTAAAACCGACGGGAGGCCAGAGGACAGGAGCCAGAGAAGACAGGACAAGACTGGAAGGTAGGCAAAGGCCAGGTCACATGGGGTCTGCGAAGTCACGGGAGTTCTGAGCAGGACAGAACTAAGAAGTGGCTTTTAATTTAAAAATAGTCTGGCTGCTAGAAACCAAGCTGGGAGGCAACAGTAGTGATCCAGGCAAGAGTTGACAGTGAGTGGCTTGGACCCAGGTGGCTGTAGTGAGGCTGAAGATAAATTGATAAATCTGAGATCTATTATGGAGGTGCTAACAACGGTTTGCTCATATATCATCTATCAAAAAAATGCATGTATTAATGGATTCTTACAAACCAAAAAGAGGTATTTTTTTTCATGCAGAAAAACTTGTCGTTGTTGTCTTAAAAAAAATAACAAAATAACATGTAGCAGAGCTTGTTCCTATTCCAGACGTGAAACATTGAGCACTAGCTATTCTGAAAACATGAATGAAAAGAAGGATAATCCAAAACAGCCACGGAGGCTGCACACCTCTGCTCCTCGGTGTGGAATGCAGGTCCCAGGCTCATCTGGGTTCACACCATTAAACACTGGTTGTGGTTCAACTTTAGATCTGTGAGTCGCTATTCTAGGAAGACAGATTTCTGCTCGTTGTGTGAAAGAACTTTCCCACAATTGCCTTCCGAGGAGGTGAACGTCAAGACAGGTTATGTCAGACTCTCCACCTTCCTCACTCTTCCTTCGCCAGTTAGCCATCGACTGGCCTCTGGCTACTGAGAGAATGACTTGCTTTGCTTTTAGGAACTTGAGAAATAAAAGCTGCATTTACTGGTTCTCAAGAAGGAAATTAGCACAATATCCCAGAAGCATAAAATGTGCTTGCATGATAAAGGTCCAGAGAAGAATGTTTTGACATTTTAGTCCCATTGTTGACAGAGGTTAACTGTTGTCTTGGACGAGATTCTCGATTATTCTGTGACTTGGTTTACCTAAATGTTAAACAGTTATAAAAACCAATGGTTCTCTCCCTGTTGTTTAGTAGCACATTAAAATCTGAAAAATCCCCAAAACTGAAAAAGAAGAGTGAGAGAAAGTACCTAATAGTCAAAAAGGGAAAGAGGGAGTTATTCAAGCCCCCGGCAGCATTAAACGAGCATGACTCAATGAGCGGAGAAAATCCATGAGTCAAAATTGAACAATTTCCACCGGAATCGACTTTCTCCGCTTGGTGAGCCCTGCTGTTTCACTAATTCCTAATCATCTGAAAGTCTCTTGGAGATACCACACAGTGAGGTACAGACATCAGCGGGCCATGGTGACCCCATCCTCACCTTGCCTATCGACCTATGTCCTCAGGCGCACACGAAAGAGGGTGAGAGCTTGGCATGTCCTTGGAAAGGTGGCTTCTGGACTGATTCCGCGAGTGGCTTTTCCACAGAAGGCTCCAGAGGGGGAGACCTTTGGGTGTTGCTGAGGATACCGCTCTCTTCCTCGGCAAGTCTTTCAGCCTCTTTGCACCTCAACGTTTTCATCTCCAAAATGAGAATAATGGCACCTAACTTATTCCAGTTGTAATGTTTAAGTGATGAGATGAGCTTAAACAACACAAAAAGCTCTTGAAACTGTATTTCATGTTAGTGACATATTATTGATAACGTTAGTGACAATAAATGCTAGTTATTGTTAATTATACATTCTCATCCATGGTCACAACTTCGATTTCCATGTGAATGCTCGCAATTCCCAATTACTGATTAGCCTGTGTTACCAAACCTGACACTGTCACAGATTCTTCCTCCTAAGCACTCGGCCCACAGTTGTAGCCCTCTCTGTTTATTGAGCTCAATGTGTCTGCCCCGGCCATGTCCCTTCCTCTCTGTCCCCATTCATACCCCCTCTCCCGCTCCTCCAACATCTGCAGTAAAGCACAATGAGACACGCAACCCGTATCTATGTTTTCGTTTGTGCTGTTCAGCCAGCCTGGACCATCCTCGTCTCCGCACAAACAAGTCCTACGTGTTCCTCAGGGCCTTCGGTTCTAGCCACGTCACCACTTTCATCTTCTTGAGCTAAAACACATCTCATCTATATCAATCCCTTGGTACTTAATTATAGCATCCTTATTTGTGTTATTTGTTTTCTGAGTGAAAATTCGATTTTCTCAACCGAGTTGTAGACTTCCGGCGAGTAAAGCCTATATCTAATGCTCCTTTGTGTCTCTCCTACGGCGCCCATCACTGAACCGCAGTCAAACGGGGGCCATCGGCTCTACCTGACTTTAAGGGGATCTCCACTTGAATGAGTTCTTTCTGAAACAAACTCAGCACATGCCGTGAAGACGGCTACAGGAGTGGCAGAGCCCTAAAACCTGTAACTCCCAAAAACCCCTCGTAGTAACTATCACTTAATGACTTATTCCATTTGCCAGACCCCATCCAAGGTAATGCTGCTTGAAACCTTTTACTATATCCATTTTGCAGATGAGAAAACTGAGAGAGCAGTTAAGTAATTTTCCTCAGGAGATAGAGCTCGAAGGTCATTACCTTCAGAAAGGTAGCTAGAGTTTTCCCGGCCGGACACATGGCACGCACTCCTTTTATCAGCGATGTGACACAGTCTGGTCTAGTTTAATTTCTTATGTGGAATCTTCACAACTAGAAGTTACCAACTGGCAGTCCATGGCCAAATCTGGCTACCAAGTTTGTTTTATTTGGCTCACACATTAAAATATGTATATATTTTAAAAGTAGACATTTTGAAGCAGATAATTTTACATGAAAACTTGAATTCCTCGCTGAATTTGAATAAATTAAAGTTTTCAAATAGATCGAATAACTGAGTGAGGAAAAAGTGCAAGAAGAAAACATGAATTGACACTTGCACACTCTTGGGTCTGTGAAAGGCCTTTCTAATAATATATGAAGCCCTAATGTCACAAAAACTTTTTCACATAAAAATTAAAAACATCTATATAGCATAGAGTGGGAAGGAGGAAGGGAGGGAGGGAGGAGGAGGGAACGAGAGAGAGAGAGAAGGAAGAAGAAGAGAAAATGAAGAAGTCAAAAGACAAATTAGGAAACGAAATTTACAATATGTAAGCAGACAAATGCTAAACTATCCCTAATATAGTTTATAGTAAGAAATCCATTGAAACCAATAAGAAAATGATTAAATTCTCATCCAAAACGTAAAATTAAAAATTCACAGAAGAAAAATACGAATGATCAAACATGTGAAAAGACGCTGTAACTTAATAATGAAAGAAATTCTAATCAAAATAACAATATACAATTTTCCACCTATCGTGCTGCCAAATATTAAAAAGGTTAATATTATCTAGTTCTGGCAAAAGTGTAGGGGCATGAGTACTCTCCCACACTGATGGCGGAAATAGAAAATGGTACCGTCCGTCTACTGGAGGGTGTTTGACAACATTCCTTAAAATTTTAAATATGACTTTCCTTTGACCTCACAATTCTGCTTCCAGGGATTTATATTACACGTGTGTGCATAAAAAAGTTATTGGAGAATGCTCTTAATAATGGAAAATTGAAAACAAATTTAAAAGTCCAAATCAGTAGAAATATTAGATAAATAAATTATGGTATAGTTATACAATGAAATACTAAGAAATCCTGGAAAAAAATGATATAAAGATATGAAAAGAATTATATGTCATTAGATGAAAAGAACGTGTGTATATCATTATCCTATTTTTAAATGATTACATATTGATATGTGGGAAAAATCTAGAAGAATATATGTAAACCATTAACGGCAATCTTCTCTGGTGAAATTATTCTACACATTTCTGTATTCTTTGATTTTTTTAACTAGAATATATTTCTTTTGTAATTTCTTTTCCCTAAGGGGAAAAAAACTATACAGATATTTCATGGTTTCTTAATTATCTGCTTCTACCTTACTCCTCTCCAGGGAGTCATTCCAGGCGGCTGGTCTCCTGCACCACCTGGGGAAGCAATTCTGTCATTTTCTCTACTTCTTCTCCACCCAGGGACCCCAGACACTTGCACATTTACCATCAAGCACTCAGGCAGGGAGGCTGCCCCCATCCCATACGTGCCCTCTTCTCTTAGGAAATGCCACCTAGCAGTGTGCTCTTCAGGGACAAGGACAGAGCATGCCACGCAACCTGGGGCAAATGGCTTGATGTTTCTTCTCCATAACACAGTCATAATGGTATCTAATTACTAGAGTGACTGTAGGGATTAAATGAGAATAAAAATGCCTGACACAGGACGAGCACCTGCTAAGTGCTATTGGCTGTGCCTTTGAGGGTCGGGACTCTCTACCTGTGGTAAAATGTTCACGTACATTTTACTTAGTTCCATCTGATATATAAGTGGGCACCCAGTCAATAGTTCTTGATAGCTATGGCCGCATGGCTCCAAATGATTCCGGTTCGTGTCGGTTTGAATGAACAGTGAGAGTTGTCACAACATTTTTCAGTTTGGAGACTCTGCTTTCCTAGGCTGAGCCTAGGAAAGCTGAGCTTGTTCGTTCACTCTGAGACTTTACACAAGAAATGCTAGAATTGCCCAGGACTGACAAAGGGGTGGACTGCAGAAACACGTGATGAACGTCTGCAGGCAGGGCAGCGTGGAAGGGTAGGGAGGAAGAACCAGTGTTCGCATAAACCCCAACCCAATCTTCCTCTCAGTCTACTCACCTTGATTTCCCTAAAGATAAAACGTAGGCCTGTCTACTGACTAACCACCCTGCCAGGAAAAAAAAAAAAATTGAAGCATAATCTTTTCAGGTTTGAAATCTTAGAAAGTTTTTGTAGTTTGATAATTCTTTATCAAAAGAACTTCAAAGATAAGTAAAAGCAGTCCTCACTTAACAAGCCTCTTAAGAATTTGATTTTAAAAACTCCACGACTATGTGCAGGAGACACACCTTTGCGTGTACTAAAAAGATGTGTTACAGGGAAAAGAGATTCTTCCTGAGAACGGGCAGGGGATTCCTGAAATGAGCAAACCATCAGACCATGTTTTCTTGGGTTTGCGATTTCAGAAGGAATTTCATTTCCTCCACAGTGAATTTCCTTGCCTTTGTTGATTACTTTTACTCTTAATGCCATTAAAATTGAGCTTTCTTAAAAACTATAATTTCTGAATGTGGAAAAACAAATTGCTTGCTCATTCTCGTTTTCAGTGATGGAAGGTATGACTGTCGTCGTGGTGCACACACCTCCCTTACTTTCAGTTTTTCCCTTGTTAAGATATGGAAAGTAATAAAGACAGTAATTTGAATAAAGGTGGGAAGACCATGTCTTGGGCAAATTTCTCCATTGTTTTTGCTTATGCTATCAAGTTGATATGAATAAAAGCTCCAGATTTTTGAAATTAATGCCAGGATTTTAGCATTTTTTTTCCATTATATCAATTCTCTAATCAACCTCCATCTTTCCCTCTTCAGAAGGGGAAATACATACCAATATTTGATATGATGCTCTGTAATTTGTTAGTTTTCCATTTTTTCAAGGGTTTAACTTTTTAAAAAATATACATGACCATGACACGTCAAACACTGAGAGTATGAATGTACCATGAATACTCGGGGCAAAAATTGACATTTGATTGGAAGGAAACATTTTCTGTTCTTTTGTATGTGCATCTCAAAGTTATTACAAACACCACGAGCACAAAAAACAATGTTTGTTCCTTAATTCATATCCACAGGGGGACAAACTAGTTTAGTATCCATCTTTCACAGATGAAGAAGCAGAGAATGAAACAGGTACATGGCGGGGGAGTGGACTCTGCCTGTTTCCTGGGGCTCCAGCTTACCCTCCTCCACTTACAAAGAGGCAGCTCAGGAGTGGGAGCTGAGGGCAGGCGAAAGGTGGGCATTCACGAAGGGCCTGGCTAGGAAAAGAAGTCCTCTGCCAGCCTAGAAAATCTAGCCCAGAACAGACAGTCCAGGAGGGCTGGGCAGACTGGGATTGCTGAGGTCTAGAGGTGAACTCAAATCAAAGACCCAAGAAACACAAGGGAAGACCTGGGGAGTGGTCCCAACCTAGGAGGGGGCGGTCTGGATCAGTTCCAAAGACCTGTGTGGATGGGTCCAGCTTATTAAAGAGATCGGGGTAGGCAAACAATCATTTCAACTTCTGCTTTTAAAACCCAGAATTATTCCCTGTTTTAAGAATTAAAGTTAAAAGTATAAATCTGAAACCTCATTTGGGTCCTAAATCAAGTGGACAATCATCTTAAAATTAACACAGGGTGAGTGAGCCCTGTCCTGTTCATATAATCCACGGGACTGGCTTTATCAGTTTAGAGGCACAAAAGGAGTCACAGTGTTCTAATTTTAGCAGTTAATTGTTTTAGCCTCAACAAGTTCAGTATCTCAGTCTTGAGCCCCCTACTTCCTCAAAGCCCAAGCTACGTGAATGGCCTACTCAGTCCGTGAAGGTCAGTGCTAAGTTTAAGTGCTCAGTGAAGAGATTCTTGCTTTGGCTGCTGCCCTAGGTCCCACACAGGCCAATGGACGTGTCTCCTGGTGAACGGACCATGCCCAGGCCAAGATGCTGCCACACCAGGCTTTAAGGAAAGAGCCAGCCAGGCCACACGTTCACTGCCTATGTTCCTTCCAGCCTCGGCCACATGGTCCAGACCTGCCCTTTGGCCCATGAACCCATCAGACAGGCTCCTCACCCTCATGGTGTGCTCGCCTCTGGGCCCTGTTATCCTCTCGAGCTGCAGAGAAATGCATCAGAACCATCCCCAATCCATCAGAGAGGTTCTAACGAACTGAACTTTCAGAGGCTTTCCGCCTACCCTGTTCTCCTAGGAGGCCGCTTGGCATTATGCAAATTAACTCCCTCCTCTCCAGCAACCAACCAGCCATGCACACTGAGGGGTCCACAGAGGCCATTTCCCAATTCTGTCTCACCCTTCTCCTGGGGCCACGGGTGTCTGTGTATCTTTTGTTCATGTGACCATTTGGGATCACTGACCACTCCTGTCTTGAAAAGAAGACCCGCCATGCCCACCCACAGCAGGCAAGTCCTGGTAGCCTCGGTGCTGGCCGAGGTCCTCGCATTGCTGTCTTACTAAGCACTTTGTTGTGCCTGGAACCCCAAATCTAAATTCATGGAAAGTGGAGTGGTTTGGTCCCTTATGCCACATTCATCTAGGAATTCAGGTGTGTCTGAGCACGTCCAGAAGGCATCTGGGTGACACATAAACAGGCTTACATGAGGGTCCACGCCCTCAAGTCTGGTCCAAGAGCAAGGACAGGAGTGGGCGGTGGAAGAGAAGTGAAGGGAGGGGCGGACCAGGGCATCCACCACGCAGACTGTCTGCCGGCCCAGCTCCCATGGACTTAACTTCTGTGTCCCGGGTAGAAGGTGCTGCAGGAAAGTGTGAATAAAAACCGAAAGCTGTTTCGCTACACTTCGTGTTCCTTGAGAAACCCACAGCAGTGCTTTCCCAGGGGACTCAGAGGAGGGGAGGGTTTTCCCTGCATCAGACCAACAGGAGCTCAGGCAGAAGCCAGCAGGGCCTTCACAGTGCTGGGGGCTTTAGGACATCACCAGGAAGAGCAGGAGGAGAGCAGGGATAGAAAGTGCTAAGTGGGAGTCAGAGTGGTGAGCGAACACAAGTGACCTCCCATCGGCCCGTTTCAGAATTAGCCAAGAGGAACTTCTGCAGAGCAGGTAGAAGCACAGCAAGATAAACACTGTTTTGCGACTGTTACTCTGACTCTGCTGTCCCCTGGTCTGGGTTAGGGACACACAGACTAAAGTATAGTTAAGCTTAAATGTCTGGGGCCACGCCAGGTCTCCTGCATTCCGTCTGTGCTCTGCAGAGAAAACGGTTTCAAACACTATTTGATAGGAACCCTTACAAACGGAGGTGGCAGCTTGGGGGCTGCAGGGAGAGAGCGATCTGGGAAGTGGGCTGTGCTGCCAGGTGAGAACCAGCCTTTAGGAGTGGAGCAGTGGAGCTCTCTGTCCTGTCCACGGTGATGGTAGCGGTGACATGTAGCCGCGCCTGAGCCTCCAGGCTGACACTGGCAGGTGCTCTTGGCCACGAAGTTCCCTGCCAGGCGAAGCCCCATCATCTAGGAGTGAGTGCCAGCAGGCTTCCCCTGAAAAGAGCCTGCACCTCACATCCTGAGCTGCTTACAACTTAAACCTCTCTCTTTTTGGAGATTTGAACGATATTATAGTTTCCTTTTTTAAGAGTTGTTTGCTTTTTAAATTTTTTTTGCTGTTTTATGGAATAATCTTTTAGAAGATTCTTTCCTTTTTCTTTATTTTATTTCTCTTTTATTTTTCTTTTGTAAGTGGAGACGAAGAAGAAGAAACAGAAGAGTATCAGATATGAAGACAACCCAGGGCCTATAGCAGGAAGGCTGGAGCTGTTTTTCTCCTGAAAAGAGAGTGGTCCCTACTGTTATTATAAAGGTAATACTGCTTATGTCAGAAATTCAAAAAAACATATAAACAGATTTAAAGGAAAAGTGAAAATGATTCCCAAATCACGCTGTTTGAAATATAATCAATATTAATGTTCTAGTAAACAACTTGCATGTGATCTCCATGTACAGCACACACACACGCACAGAGAGGGGGAGAGAGTCTTTCTAGGTCCTTCAAGAAAAGCCCAGTACTGCCCCTTGAACCAGTGCCAAGATGCTGTAACTGAGGGAAGACAGATAAGCAAACCCTGTTTCAAAATTACCCATAACGCAGCAGCTCCACAGATCAAATCAACCACACAGGACAGCCCCAAGACTGCTCAGGAAAACTGCTAGAACCACATCATTATCTTGTTTCCAGTACAATTCAGAATATTGGTGAGGAAACTCACAAACTATAAAGCACTCTCTTTGACGTACGCCATCATCTGATAGGGGCCACAGCTCCTGAGTGGCTCAAAATACCACAGATGTGGGTGGGGAGCCCTCTCCCCCACCACGGGAGAGTCCTCTAACTTCCCTGCATGACACCACACGAAATCCAAGCCGTGTTGTGTACCCTGGTATGTGAGGAAGGCCCCAGGAAGACTCTAACAGAATTTTTGGAACCCATTAGTTCCTGGTCTGAATGCAGAACAAACTGACTTACTGTCCATTAAGGCAAGAATAATAATAAAAAACCGACATAAAGCAAAACCAAAGCCGTTACTGCGGGAACAATGCGGTAGGCTCTCCGTGGAGCAGTGGCGCTTCCTCCTAGCGGCGGGGCAGAGACTTGGGCTTGGGGGTCACATAATTCTGAGGCCAATGCCACCCACTTAGCCCATGGTGGTATATCCTGTGCAACTTCGAGGACACATTTTCACCAAAGAAGTATCTATGATTGATCGGAAATGCCATTTGATCTGGGCGTCCTGATTTTTATTTGCTGAACCTGGCATCCTATACTCACTCAACGTGTGACCACACACGGGGACTCTCTTTCTCAGTCTCCAGTGCTGCGTAAGGAGCAAGAACACAGTAGGTGGCCCTTGGGTCATGGAGCAGCACCTAGTGCTCGTTCAGTAGGATCTGCTGAGGCCTCCTGTGGAGCAGGCTCTGGCCTGGGCCAGGAGTACGCCCTCCTCCTGGAGATCACTGTAAACAGCCACACAACAGTCGCTGACCTTGAACTGTGGTTACACAGAGGAGGAGAGGGCGTTACAAGATGGAGACCTGTCCCCTGTAACTGGTCAGAGAAACTTGCTTTGTAGAAATGACACTTAACCTTGGAGGCATGTAGCCAAATGTGTGAAACTCAAAATGTCCAAAACTGAACTCAGCACCTTTCATCCCTTCCCCGGAAATCTGTCTTTTCTCCTAAGTCCCTAAACTTCAGTTAAAGGTATATCACTCCTAGGCTGCCATGCCAGACACCTGGGACTCATTCTGCACTCAATCCTGACACTCACTCTATCAACTTGGTTTTCGAGTTTGACCAGTTTTATCTTCCAGACGGTCCGCTTGTCTGCACTGTTGTCCCTCAGTGCCACCACCGCCCTGTCTCCCGCACTGATACTCAATAGCTTCCTACTCAGTTAATAGGCTGCCAGTTCTGCTCCCTGTCAACCTATATTTTACACTTGAACTAGAAAAAACTATTTCATCTCTCTGCTTAAAATATGTCAGTGACTTCCTTTTACCAAAAGTCCAAGCTCTGTAACTTGGCGAACAGGGTTTTCTCGGCCCATGTCTCTACACTTATTAATATAGGACCCACCACCATGGTTATAGTTGACTGTGCCAGGGACGGCCAGCAGATCACGCAGTCACCAGTGCACAGGCCCTTACCCACAAGGCTTGTCACAGGAGCTCTAATTAACCCAGCGCTGTGCTCAGCAGGGGTGAGAACGGGCCAGTCTAGTCTGAGCCACCCTCTTGGGGAGTTTGAACCTACAATACTCAGCATCAGAACCAGCAGACAACAGTATGGATGGAAGCCAAGAGACATCGAGCGGCAAAACAGAAGCCATAGTGGAGTAGAAGCCATGAGTGAACAGAAGCTGTAAGATTACAGTCAGGTAACCTTTAGCAACGGACGGCCTATTTGGTGGAGCTTAGTCTGCTATGAAGTCACTGACACCCACTCCTGAGAGAAAAATAAACGTGTCGGGCACTGGAGCAAGCCTCGTGCCCCGAGCGAGTGTTCCACAGCCGTTCCTGGGGTCTGATGGGGAACCGCAGAAATTTGCAGAGCGAAGTCCAAGTCTTCCCAAGGTGGCCACGCCTGAACAGCCCTGAGCACATCCCTCCAAGAATCCCTGTCCCCGAGGTAACCTGTGCACGCTCCAACTCGGGAGGGCTGGAGCGCCCAGCGTCCCCCTGCTGGCTGTCTGGCACTCGTAGCAGCCGTGAGAGCCGGTACTGTATATCTCCCCTCTGCAAAAATAGTGCCAGCAGTTCTGGCCCAGCCAAAAAGCCTGACTTGAGAGAAAGGGGGTCATTATGAAATGACTAGAGAGTCAAATCGTCAGCAAGCAACACGGGCTTTTATCACACTTCTCAGTTTTTACAGATTAAAGGTTTGGGGCAATCCTGCTTCAAGTAAGTCTACCGGCGCCATCCTTCCAACAGAATTTATTCACTTCATGTCTGTGTCACATTTTGGTAATTCTCGCAATATTGCAAACATTTTCATGATTATTATATCTGTTAGGGTGACTGAAATTAATAACCCTGCAATGGCCTCTATGTGAAAGGAAGAGTCACACATCTCTACTTTAAATCAAAAGCTAGAAATGATTAAGCTCAGTGAGGAAGGCATGCCATTAGCTGAGACAGGCCGGAAGCTGGGCCTCCAAAGCCAAACAGTTAGCCAAGTTGTGAATGCAAAGAAAAAGTTCTTGAAGGAAATGAGAAGTGCTACTTCAGTGAACACACGAATGATATGAAAACAAAACAGCCTTATTGCTGATATAAAGAAAAACTTAATGGTCTGAATAGAAGACCAAACCAGCCACCACATTCCCTTAAGCCAAAGCCTAATCCAGAACACGACCCCAACTCCCTTCAATTCTCTGAAGGCTGAGACTGGTGAGGAAGCTGCAGAAGAAAAGGCTGAAGCTGGCAGAGGTTGGTTCATGAGGCTTAAGGAGAGATTCCATCTCCACAGAAGTACATGGTGAAGCAGCAAGTGATGATGTCAAAGCTGCAGCCAGTCATCCGGGAGATCTGGCTAAGATGATTAATGAAGGTGGCTGCACTAAACCACAGATTTTCACTGCAGATGAAACAGCCTTACGCTGGAAGGAGATGCCATCCAGGACCTTCACAGCTAGAGAGGAGAAGTCTGTGCCTGGCTTCAAAGGACAGGCGGACTCTTGTCAGGGGCTAATGCAGCTGGTGACCTTAAGTTGAAGCCAGTGCTCATTTACCATTCTGAAAATCCTAGGCTCTTAAGAATTATGCTAAATCAATGCTGCCTGTGCTCTGTAAAAGGAACAACAAAGCCCACATGATAGCGCATCTGTTTACAATAGGTTTCTTGAATATTTTAAATCTACTGTTGAGACCTACTGTTCATTGACAATGCACTCGTCCATTCTGCAGCCCATGGATCAAGGAGTAATTCTGGCTTTCAAGTCTTATGATTTAAGAAATACATTTAGTAAAGTTATAGCTACCACAGATGGATGTGCACAAAGTCGATAGGAAACCTTTCAGAAAGGGCTCACCACTCCAGGTGTCCTGAAAAACATTCGCAATTCATGGGAAGAGGTCAAAATGTCCACGCGTACAGGAGTGTGGAAGAAGTTGATTCCAGCCCCCGTGGGTGACCCTGAGGGGCTCAAGACTGCAGTGGAGGAGGTAACCAGAGACACGCCAGGAACGGCCGGGGAACGAGAAGCAGAGGCGGAGCCTGAAGAAGGGACCGGATCACTGCAGTCTCGTGATCGAGCTCGAAAGGATGAGGAGCTGCTTCTTGAGGAGCAGAGGAGGTGGTTCTTGAGATGGAATCTACTCCCAGTGAGGATGCAGCGAAGACTGTTGAGATGACAACTAAGGACTTGTAATACGACATAAACTCAGTCGACAAAGCAGTGGCAGGGTTTGAGAGGGCCCCAATTTTAAAAGAAGTTCTCTTATGGGTAAAAAGCTATCAAACCGCCTCGCACTCTACAGAGAAATCATTCATGAAGGGAAGAGTCGTTCGATGGGGCAAACTTTGTTGCTGGGTGGTTTTAAGAAATCAGCACAGCGACCCTGTCCTTCAGCAACAACCACCTTGACAGGTCAGCAGCCATGAACATTGAAGCCAGACCCTTCACCAGCAAAAAGTTTATGACTTACTGAAGGCTCAGAGGATGGTTAACATTTTTAGTGATAAATTATTTTTAATCAGGATATGTATATTGTTTTTAAGACATAATGCTATTGCTCAGTTAATAGAGTCCAGTATAGTATAAACATGACTTTATATGTACTGAGAAACAAGAAATTCACCTGATTCTCTTTATTGCAATATGCATTTTATTGTAGTGGCCTGGAACTAAATCCATGATATCTCTGAGGTATGCCTGTAACTATTTTAAGAATATAAAACACATAAAATAAAACTTCTCTCATACCCTATTGGCACATTTCAAATACAAGCCTTTTATGATACATTTTGACAGTATCTATCAGGAGCAGCAAGATACCCAGCGATGGGTTGAACTGTGCCCCCTAAAAATATATGCTGTAGTCCTAACACCTGGTACCTGTGAATGTGACCTTATTTGTAAATAGGGTCTTTGCAGAGGTAATTAGTTATGATGAAGTCACACTGGATTAGGGTGGGCCCCAAATCCAATGACTGGTGTCCTATAAAAAGGCCATGTGAAGACTACAGAGACAGAGATCGGAGTGATGCATCCGTAAGCCATGGAATGCCAAGACTTGCCAACAGCCACCAGAAAATAGGAGAGAAGTAAGGAAGACAGAACTCTGCCAAAATCTTGATTCTGGATGTCTAGACTCCAGAACTGACAAAGAGTAAATATTGTTTTTTAAGCGCCCTTGTGGGTGGTGTTTTGTTACAGCAGTGCCAGGAAACTCAACACACAACCCGACCCTCAAACAAAAAGAAACCCATAAGGGGGAGCTAGTCCAAAGATGTAGTTTAAAAGAGGGAAATATTCATGTCATGAACATGTTCATCATGGTATTATTTATAAGTGGAAAAAAAAAGGAAATAAAAATATAGTAATCAATATGGCTACATAAATTATGCTCACGAAGACTGTAAATCATGAATGATGCTTCTCATGGTCGATTTTGTGTGTCATCTTGACTAGGCCATGGGGTGCCCAGACATCTGGTCAGACCCTATTCTGTGTGAGGCTGAGAGGGTGATTCTAGGTGAGGCTAACATCTGAGTGGCTGGCCCTCCCTAGTGTAGGAGGGCTGACCCAATCAGCTGAAGGCCTGAATAGAACAAGAAGGCGGAGTCAGAGAGCACACGTCCTGCCTAACTGCCTGAGTGGGACGTTGGTTTTCTCCAGACTTTGGACTTGAACTAAAACACTGCTTCCTCCCAGGTCTTGAGCCTGCTGGCTTTCAGACGGGAGCTACGCATCAGCTCTCCTACGGCTAAGGCTTGCTGTCTGTAGATCTCGGGTCTCCTCAGCCTTAATAATTGAGTGGAAATATATATGCTTGTGATTTAATGGTTTGTGAAAAAAGTCAAGGACAGTTTTATGTGTACAATTACAAGAATATGACAATCTGAAAGATGGGAAAGCAATATAAATGCTATTAATGATTAGGTCAGGTCAAGGCCTTAGGGAGAGTTTTCCTTTTTCCAAAAGTTAGTAATACGTTCATGTTTCTTAGATAATTAAAAATAAAACATTTAAAAATAGTCAACTGTATTATTATCAAAGGAGCAGCAAGAATAATTAATATGCATATGGAGTTTCATAAAGAACGTGTTAAACAGTCATATTTCTAGATTCTCTAAGCTTTATTTTCTCTAGTTCAAATCCTACATTGATAGACTATATTTTTTAAACTGATGCTGAATTCTTTGACTTAACATAGTGTCCACTGCTTCTTCTGAGGACCTATAAGAGATGAAGAAGTGTAGATCTCTGAATTTCCCACGGAGGACACTGTCCCTCAGAGCTAGGAGAAGTTCTGTCTCTCTGTGAAAAACAGGTTCTATGCGAACGTGTGTGTCTCGTCTGTCTTCGTTTCCCAGGCCCCAGCTCAGTGCCCGGCACATTGGAAGTGCTCACTGACACGTGTGGGCTGAAAGAACAGATGAGTAATGGAAGGCGTGAAGTTTAGGTAGTAAAAGCTGGAGCCTCTCAGTGCAGTCGTTTTTCGTAGGCTGGGTTTTCTGGTTTCATCGGCCTCTTCTTCCTCCCTTCCTTACCCTTTGAGGCTGAGCCCGATCTTTTCCCCCTTCTTATAATGATCTTCACTTTTATTTTAGCTGTCTCTTTTATGGTAAAGTTGCCTCATGTGGTTTTGGAAAGTAGAAAGAATGTAAAATAAATCATATTTTAAAATACTTAAGTGTAAGTACTAATTATTTTAAATTATAAGCTATATGTTTTAAGTCATGTGGTATTTTTAATTAAAAAAAAATCATGCTATAATAAACCTGAAATCTCTCTGAGATCAGAGAACTGGCCTTAAATTTTTTTACATGCTTTATAACATTTAGGACACATCATTGAACATTTCATGTGCTTATTAAGTCTTAATTAATTTTATTTTAACATAGCTGCTATTTGAAAATGCTATAATACTATAAAAATGTGTCCAGAAAAGGAATGGATTATTAAAAGAATGACGAAATAATTTCAATGCATTCATTTGATGAGATATTATAAAATCACTTTAAAATGTGCTTTTAAAAATATTCCTTTGCCTGAGAAAAGTCATGATATAATGTTAGGTGAAAAAGAAGAACACGAAATCAGGTATGTGGTTAATATCCCAATTTTGTAAGGGCATGAACACACATTAGTTGAAAAAAAACAGAAGAGGAGACTGGAAAGAAACACCTCAAATGGTTAGGGGTGACTATTGCTGGACATATAGGACTGTAGATAATTTTTGTATTTTTTGTACTTTTAAATTTCTCAAAATTTCTACAATGAATATACTTTTTTTTTTTAATGAAAAAAAAAAATCACCTTTTAAACAAAAGCTCTGGACTCCACTGCTGGATATAAGGGATTCAACCAGAGATCCATTTGTGTGAAAAGATCTGGGCCAGGCTTTTTCTAGAGACAGTGAAATAAACTAAACACCTTTTAAGATTTCCTTCCCTTTCCCCTTAGTGACATCTTTAGGATTCACTCCTGAGGAGCCAAAAACCGATTCGGGGAATCAGGGATGTGTTTTAAAACCAAGGACACTCCATCCCTCCCAACGATAGACAGCACAGAGAGACTGTTAGGACGCCAACAGTTGCTGAAGGATCTAGAAAACACAGGGCTGCTTCTGAGTATAACAAGTAGTAATACACCCAGCACTGGGATGGGAAGAAAAGCCCTATGAGAACTCTGCCTTCCCAAACAGGCCCTGCCTATTTTAAACTTAAGCCTCTTGGCCAAAGCCTGAAGTGTACAGAGAAGAAGAGCAGAGGGAACCCTGGATACCCGTAAGGGCTGTCATCACTTAGCTTCTTCAGATCCGGACACTTCCTGCTACCTAACCCTCACTGCCTGGGAAGCCACGCCTGTTCACAAGAGCTGTGTGGATCTCCGGTGTCGCCTTCCTACTCGTACACCACTTCTCTGAATGAATGTTCAGTTTCCACCAAAAAATGAAAATACATACCATTTTCCCTCAAAGTCCACTTGTGAAAACTATTAGCCAGTTCCTTCAATTTAGAAATCTAGACTTTCTACTTCTCTTGGCCACAGACAGAACCACTAGCACGTGTCGGACGGCAGGGGTGAGGGGTGGGGTAGCTCCTTGGCAGGATTTGAGAAGCAAACTCAGCAGGAAAATTCATGTGGAGGAGAGTGATGCTCTGTTCTGACAGAGAAGAGAACAAGAACTGAAGGCAACAGAAGACAATTACCTCCTACTTGCTGCCTTGGTTCCAAGTAGCTCTGGGATTCCAAGGAGGCTCGGCTAGTTTTGATTCATCAGGAGGGCTTCGATCTTTTCTCTGTTCAGAGCAGGACTAGCCTGGGAATGGTGGAGGTGTGGGAAGCAGATCCTCCAGTCCTGCCCTCTTCTGCATCCAGCTCCTAGATGCCATGAGAACAAAGCGGGACTTAATGAAGGCCGAAGTAAAGTCCTCTTTGCTATAAACCTTTCTCCTACTGCAGCCTCTGCACACCCACTGTCCAGTGAGCTACACAGATGACGACTCAAGAAGGAGACAACTCTTGAGTCTCAGGCAAGGAGGCAAAGCTCTCTCAATAGTCTGTCCGAGCTAGCCAACCCTAATATAATAAAAGCCTCTTTTAGAGTCAGAGGAGGAAGGGGAGACTCAAGGGATCTCTTATTCCTCACACGGACACTGTGAAGGAGTTATCAGAATAAGATCACGTAGGCTATTTGTGAGGCAACAAGAAACCAGGTCAGCCACAGCTTGCTGCAGCCTCAATTACAGTTCAACTCCAAACCAACTGGATGCCTCTGGACAGGAACCCAGGAAGTTGAGCTGAAACTCACAAGGTAGCAGGGAGCCATGGATGGCACACAATCTCCCAAGTCCAGGACAGGTGCCACAGGTAAACACCATAAAGCACTCCTACAGGATGGGGCAGCTTGATTGAGCATATCTAGATCCTTATGCCTATCACCACGTATAAATTCATTTTCAGCTTCCGGAAGAAAGTAAGTTACTCTGCACTGAACTGCATGTGCTTATATACTTTACCAGCCTGCAGTGTGCAGCAGATACTGTGTTTGGTTTACCCAGATTCCTTCTACATAGTCACCTACCAGCTAAGGGTGGCCATGAGTCATTAGTTCTGGATGATAATGTTGTAAGTAGGATCACCCTTCCCACTTCCTCCTACTTAAAATATAAACTCAATGTCTAGATTGCAGCAGTCACTTTGTCACCATGAGGTAACAGACATATAAATAAAGCTGAGAATCACAGACATTAACCTTGACATTTAAAATTACTAAGCTAACACAAGCAAGTACGTATGGCCATATTTCTTATATAACACAAATAAAACCCTATTGTTTAAGCACTACATTTGGATTGTTACTTTCAACCTTAAAACTTTCCTAAAAGATACAGGGAGTCCAGCTAGCTTTACTGAATTATTGAAGTGTTGGTTGTTGACTTAAGTCAACAGTGGAATAACAAATGTATAGCTTGGTCAAACAACTTTTTCTGCCAAAATTTCCTGGAGCATGCAACAGTCTTCACTCTAAGATCTTACGTGTAGGGGAGCACAGGGAGAAACTTAGCTAGTGTCAAGAGGAGAGATATTAGGAAGCCAGAACATTCATTTGCACTTTAGCGCACAATGGAATAGGCTTAGCTATGAAGGATACCGGAGCTAATGCTCCAACATCCATTCTATCTCTGATCAGTGTAAGCCAATCATGTAAGACTATCCCCATCGGAAATGGTTAATCAGGGGATGGGCAGACCTAAGACAATTTGGGCCAAGGACCTACTTAAGTTTCTGGAAAGAGAATCTAGTTTCACTCTCCCCTGGTGGATATGAACAATAAGTACATTTTTTTTCTGGTTGTCAGTAGCCATATTATGAGAGAAATCAATCTTAGCAGGACACCAACTCCATGACAGCTAAGAATATGGCCTTGATGACATCTCTAAGCTACCAAATCAATTGGTCCTGGAGTCAATCCTACTTTTAGATTTTCTAATATATGAAATAAATGCCCTTGGTGTTCAGGCCAATTCGAAGCAGGGTTTCTGTCACTTATGGTGGGGAGTATCCTACTTAACACGGAATTTGGTACCTGAAAATGAAATGGTACAAGTCTCAGGCCTGAAGCATAATGTGAAATTTGTTGAGCAGAGAAAGTGGAACCAATGGCAATAGGCACCCTGCTACTATTCTTGGTTAAGAGGTTCTAGAAACTTTTTGGGAAATAGTTGATAAAACTGTTTTTCCTTGGGAGACAGATATATGCCTACTGAAGCTGTAATATTCTAGGAAATAATAGGAAAAAGTAGAAATGTTGAAATGGATCAACTGCTTCTTGCTGCCTTAGTAAAACCCTAGAAGAAAGTGATAAGCTGGGACTAAAGGTGTCCCAGCAGATATCAGAGAAGGAAGGAACTACAGATCTTTTCCAAGAGAGGCCCTTTCTGTCTATGGCCTATAACCTAAGTTTGTTGAGAGTTTAATAATTTTGAGTCGCAGGTTGAAGACAAACAGAAAAACCAAAACAACACCAAAGACTTTTCCCCCAGAAGGGAGAAAGAGAAGTGGAGTGTGCGCATTCCCACAAAAAGTTTGCAAGGCTCCCAGAAACTCTAGCCAAGATGGTTGCTGAAGGTCTTTCCTCGTTGAAGCCAATCTGTAAAGACCAGGAGAGGTGGCTGTTCTTTCAGATGTCCAGACACGGATGCAAAGGTACAAGGAGCACAAAGATTCAGGGGATATGACACAAACAAAGAACAAAATCTCCAGTAACCAACCTTAAAGAAATGAAGATCTATGTACTTCTTGAAAAAGAACTCAAACTAATTATCTTAAGCTTAGTGAATTACAAAATAACACAGACAACTAAATGAAATCAAATAAACAATATATAAACAAAATGAGAATATCAACAAAGACATAAAAAACATAAAAAAGAATCCAAACAAAAATTCTGGAGCTTAAGAATTTAATGTTGAACTGAAAAATTCAATAGAGAACCTCAACATCGGGCTTGGTGAAGCAGAAGAAAGGATCAGCAAACTCAAAGGCGAGTCATTGGAAATTATGCAAAAGAAGGAAGAAAGTTTAAGGGACTTATGGGACATCATCAAATGAACCAATATGTACATTGTGGAGTATAACGAAAACAGGGAAAAAGGGACAGAAAGCTTATTTAAAGAAATAATGAAGGAATTACCTCAACATAATAAAGGCCATGTAGAATGTCATATTCAACAGTGAAAAACTCAGAGCTTTTCCTCTAAGATCATTAACAAGACAAGGCATGCCCATGCTTGCTTCTAGCAACACAGTACTGCAATTCCTGGCCAGAGGTATGAGGCAAGAAAAAGAACTAAAAGCCATTCAAATAGTAAAAGAAGAATGAAAATTATCTCTTTGCAGATGACATGATCTTATTTATAGAAAACTCTAATGATTCTACAAAAAACTGTTAGAACTAATAAATACAGTAAAATTGGAGAATACAAAATCAACATATGAAAATCAGTTGCATTTTTACATACTATAAATGGGCTATCTGAACAAAAATTATGAAAACAATCCCATTTGTACTAGTATCAAAAAGAATAAAATACTTAGGAATAAACTTAACCAAGGAGGTGAAAGACTTGTACCCTGAAAACTACAAAACATGGGTGAAAGGAGTTAAAGAAGGCACAAATAAATGGAAAGGCATCCATGTTCATGAATTGGAAGACTTAATATTGTTTAATGTTCATACTACCCAAAGCAATTTATAGATTCAATTTTATCTCCATCAAAATCTCAATGACATTTTTTAAAGAAATAAAAAAAATCCTAAAATTCATTTGGAACCATAAAAGTCTCCATATAGCCAAAGCAAAGAAAGAGAAACAAAGCTGGAGCCATATACTTCCTGACTTCAAAATATATTACAAAACTACATTAAGTAAAACTGTATGACACTGGTATAAAGACAGACATGTGGCCCAAAGGAACAGAATAAATCCATGCCTCTATTGTCAATTAATTTTTCATTGAAAGTACCAAAAATACACAATGGAGAAAGGATAATCTTTTCAACAAATTGTGTAGCGAAAACTGGATATCCCCATGCACGAAAATGAAACTGGACCCTTATCTTACACCACACACAAAAATCAACTCCAAATGGATTTAAGTCTTCATTTTAAGACCTGAAACTGTAAAACTCCTAGAAAAAAAAAGGGGAGAAAAGCTTCTTGATGCTAGTCTTGGCAATGATTTCTTGGATATGACATCAATAGTACACACAATAAAAGCAAAAATCGACAAGTGGGACTACATCGAAACTAAAAAGCTTTTGCACAGCAAAGAACAATCAACAGAATGAAAAGCACCCTACAGAATGGAAGAAAATTTCTGCAAAACATATATTTGACAAGAGATTAATATCCAAAATATATAAGAAACTCCTACAATTCAATAGGGAAACAAACAAAATCAAAAACAAATAATCCATTTAAAACATGAGCAAAAGTCTTGAATAGACATTTCTTCAGAGAAGATGTATAAATGGCCAACATACGTGTGAAAAGAAGCTCAACATCACCAATTATTATGGAAGTGCAAATCAAAACCATAATGAGCTATCACCTCACACCTGTTAGGATTTTTCTATTATTAAAGAAAAAAAAAAGATAAATGTTGGTAAGAATGTGGAGAAATCGAGAAATTAGAACCCTTGTACACTGTTGATGGCAATGTCAAATGGTACAGCTGCTATGAGAAACAGTATGGTTGTTCCTCAAAAAATTAAAAATAGAACTAGCATATGATCCAGCTATTTCACTTCTGGATATATTCAAAAGAATTGCAGTTAAGGTCTAGAAGAGATCCCTGCATTCTCACATTCACCACAGCACTATTCACAACAGCCAAGATACGGAAACAACTTAAATAACCATCAACAGATGAATAGAAAAAGAAATTGTATATGCATACAATGGAATATTATTCAGCCTTTAAAGAAAGAAATCCTGTCATTTGCAGTAACATGGATGAACCTGGAGGACATTGTAAGTGAAATAAGCCAGTCACAGTCCTACAATAGTCAAACTCATAGAAACAGAGGGTAGAATGGTGGTTGCCAGGGGGAAATGGGGAGTTGCTGTTCTGTAGGTACAATGGTTCATTTGTGCGAGACTTGTAAGTTCTACAGATCTGCTGTACAGTATTGTACTGTGTGCTTTAAAAACCTGCTAACAGAGGAGATCTCATGTTAAGTGTTATTACCACAAAGAGGCAGGCACGGGGTAGTCATGTTTACTGGCCTGACTGTGGTGATGGTTTCATGGGTACGTATTTGTCCAAACTTGTCAAATTGTACACATTAAATATGTGCAGTGTTTTATATTCAATTATGACTCAACAAAGCTATTGGGAAAAAAATAATGCCAGAAAGCATTTGTATTCTTAGAAATTGGAGTTCAGATATAGTTGAACTATCTCTTTAATATGGTCATTTATAAAATAATTTTTTTCCAATTCAATAAAGTGTTTGTCCATGAAAAAATACCTCTAGTTATGAAAGATTTTTGAGTCACACACATAGTGCAGACAGAATTAAAAGATAATGGCCATTTCTATGACTGTTCATTCATAGAATATATTAACCTCTCCTACATGCCATGGGTTTGTGGTTTTATCTCTGTTTTTTTCAATCTTAGATCTCATACTGACTTAAAATTGCAGTGTTGCTTTTTCTCAGAAAGTGAATCTCTGAGAATGAACACTGAGTAGGGGGATAGGTTTCTTCCCAAGCTCACCAATGCCAATCCCCACCCCCAAGCCCTCCTGTTGTTCCTCTAGAGAAATAGAAGACACGTCACGTTGGATAATTTGGATTGAATAGCAAAAATAAATTTTGAGACAGTGGGAAGTTAACCATTTTTCACTAACTTAATAAATTTAATGATTTACCTGCTCTATTTCTAGTTACTGACTTATTTATGATTCGGATAGAAATTTTAAGCCCAATATATATAGTCAAGCAACACTTATATCCCATTAAGAAGGGACAGAGAAGATCATTGAACCTTCTTTTCTGGAGCCATTTCCACATTATTTAGTATTTGTTAGTACACTTATCTTAATATATATTTTGAAAAATTAAAAAAATACTGATGTGTTGAAGGACACCATTTATATTTACTACTTGAAGAAAAAGCATTACCACTTCTACAATGTTTGGGACTTAATTAGGTGACGATAATTGGTAACAGTAGTAGTGATTGAATGTCATGTGGTATCTTACTATTTAATAAAGACAATATACATTTTATTTAGTTCATTCTTCTTAATTATAATAATACCATTGTTTTATATTTGCTCGTTATATACACAATTCTTAGAGATAAATACAGTTTCATTTGGGGCTGTTAACTTATTTCAGTATAGCCACAAACCAAAAGCAAACTGTGTATGTTTCAACCACAACTGTGAATCTAGCAAAAAAAATTTTTTTAACAGCTTTGAGATATAATTTACATACCATAAGTGTAAAATTTAGTGGTTTTTAGTATATTCACAAAGTTGTGCAGCCATCGTCACCGTCTAAGTTCAGAACATGGTCATCACCCCAGAAAGAAGCCCCATGCCATTAGCAGTCACTCTCCATTCTCCCGTCCCCAGTGCCAGGAAACCACGAGCCTACTTCTTGCCACAATGGATTCACTTTTTCTGAACATTTCATAAATGGAATCATACAATATTTGGCCTTTTGTGACCAGGTTCTTGAAATTAGCCTAACGTTTTCAAGGCTCTCCTGTGCTGTAAAATGTTTCAGAACTTCAGTATTTTTATTGCCAAACAATGTTACATTGTATGGATCGACCACGTCTATTTACCCATGTGTCAGCTGAGCATTTGGGTTGCTTCCACTGTTTGCCTATTTTGATTAATGCTGCGATGAACATCTATGTACAAGTTTTTGTGTGGCTATGGTTCATTTCTCTTAGGTAGAATTGCTGGGTGATACGGTACCCTTATTTTTAATATTTTAAAAAACTGCCAAGGTGTTTTCCAAAGCAGCTTACCATTATCTTTACATTCCCATCAGCAATACATCCTGGTTCTAGCTTTTTCACCTCCTTGCTAGTACCTGCTATTGTCTTCTTTATTTTAGTTATCCTAATGGGTATAAAGAGGCAGCTCACTGTGGTCTGGCCTGCCTTTCCGTAATGATTCATGGTAATAAGTACTTTTTTACGTGCTTTTTGGTCGCGTGCACATCTTTTTTTAAGAACTGTGTATTCAAATCATTTGGCTATTTTTAAGTTGGGTTACTGGTCTTTTTATCGAGTTGCAAGAGTTTTTATACATTTTGGATACAAATCACTTATAAGACATATGATCCGCAAATATTTTCTCCCATTTCGTGGATTGTCTTCACTTTTATAATCTCCTTTGAAGAATATAAATTTTACTTTTTGATAAAGCCCAATTTCTTTATTTCAATTTTGGTTTTAGTGACATATTTGAGAAACCATTGCCTAATTCAAAGTAAAAAACATTTAGACCTAGGTTTATTCTAAGTCTTACAGGTTTAGCTCTAAAATTTAGGTCTACAATCTGTTTTGAGAGTTAATGCTTGCATTAACTGGTGTGAGACAGGGGTCTACCTTCATTCTTTTGCATGAAGATATCCAATTGTCTCAGCACCAACTGTAGAAAAGACTATTCTTCCTCCATTGAATTGTCTTGGCACCTTTATCAAAAATCAATTGTCCATAAATGTAAGGGTTTATATCTCAATTCTATTCCATTGATCTATGTCTATACTTATGCCAGTAGAAGCTAGCAAATTTTACCTTTTGCAATTAACTGCCTTCCCATCCCCTTACATTCACTGTCTTATTTTAAAACATCCCTATATATTTTTCTGTTTTACAGCTCAAGATACGCCAGATTTGATGGTGAAGGGTAGCAGAACATGCCACATCAAAATATGCCTCTTTGGCATAAGGATTATGTTTTGAGTTAATTATTTTGAGAGACTGCAGAGAGAGAAGCTCATAAAACAGAATAGAAGTCAACTTTTTTGTAAGGGAAACCTACGTTTATAAAGGAAATTTACATTGGAAAGGGGGCCTATACCAGGAAGAGAGCTATTACCAGAGATAACTGACACCTGAGAGACTTACCTGCAGGGCAGGGCAACCTTTGTTTTCCAAATATTTACTGTTCTCATCTTCCCATGAACTGCCTCTCCCTCTTCCCCACTGAAGGACAAGATCCCTTTTCCTTAGCTCAGGATGGTATACACGCCTCCACTGCCTGGCCGCCTATAAATCTCACATCTTTGTAGGGCTCCCGTAGGTATGTACATATGTATTTTAAATTGTATATTTTTCCCCCTATTAATGTGCCTTTTATCACAGCGGGACTGGGGGGTTGGTCTCAGCCAAGCACCTCGAAGAATACAGAGAAAATGATTGCTACTGCCCTGCAACGGACAGGGGCCCTTAGATGGAGCTGACGTGGTGTGGAATGATAACTCTGTTACATAGAGAATGATTAAAATTATTTGGCGAATTACATTTTCTCTGAGTTTAATCTGGGCAATGCTGGCATAGTACTGTCTCTTCCTCAATCCTTAGATTAGGGTAGACTGGTAAACCTGGATGATATCAAGAAATTATGCAAAGCAAATGCCATCATTTAAAAAAATACCTTGGTAGAAAAGGAGGAGGAGGGTGTAGCACATCAGAAACAGGTCGTGGGGTCACTCATTCATTCAACAGATTAGTGTTGTGTGCTTTCATTTATGCCACCTTGCTTGTCATTCCTAAGAATCCAGTGAGGTCCATATTGTCATTTTAGAGATGGTTCAGGGAGGATAAGTAATCTGTTCGGTCACACAGCCAGTGAGTGATAAATAAGACTTGTGCCCGGGTCTGGCTGACTCCCAGCTCCAAGCGTGAACCTGAGCGTAGCAGGACAGCCACCAATCGGCGTGCCCTTCCCCACTCCCTTCTCTCCCCACTCTCGCCCCATCCTCCGTTTAAGAATGTGGAGACCATGTACGTGGTACAGGAAAAGAGGGGCATGCCACTGACACAGAGTATGAAGTTGTTAAGAAATTTCAGAATAAGCATCAAAAATCTTAAAATGCTCATATTCTTTGACCCAGTAATCCCACCTCTAGGATTTTATTCTAAGAGGATAATCAGAAACTTGCATGAATATTTATGTGCAAAAGATTTTAGTGAATTACAGCACTATTTGTAATTGTGAATGACCGGAATTAATGTAAATTCCAATAACAGTCACAACAGAATTCTATTAAAATGAATGTTATAAAAGAATACTTAATATGCAATATATTTATAACACATTATAAAGCAACACATAAAACTGCACCAAAGGAAAAAAAAAAAACCAGAAAGACATACTAATGATGTGATAATAATAGTTATCTCTACCCATTACCTAGTTATCTCTTACGACTGTAAAATTACAGTTGATTTTCATTTAATTTTTTAAAATGTCTTCCAAATTTTCTATGATGAATCTGTGTTATTTTATAATTAGATTAAAATGTTACAATTTTTAAACAGAAAATAAGGCTATGTTCTTTAAAAAATACATTAGTTAGTGTCAAAAACAAGACAACAGGCCCCAAATGGAGTCCCTTATGCTAAACCCCAAGCACCAAACCGTGACTTAATTACAATCTCAGCACTCCCGGAAATGGAATCTTGCACCAATCAAGAAAATGTACACAATCAGGTACACTGTGCACCTGAAACTAATATAACCAATAAAGACTATATACCAACTACACTTGAATGAACACACTTAAAAAAAAAAAAAAAAAAAAGGAACCACTTGATCAGCACCAGAGAGGTCATCTGCCTGACAGAGCACAGCCATCTCTACAGGAAAACGGCCTTGCAGCACACACCTGGGTTTGCTGTCCTTCTCCTGCTCCCTTCTGCCTATAAAAGCCTCTCATTTTGTACAGCTCCTCAGAGCTCCCTTCTCTCTGCTAGATTGGATACTGCCCTATTAGAATCCATTTTTGTTCAAATAAATTCTTAAAAATTTTCACATGCTTCAGCTTATCTTTTAATATTCGGAGTGATGGAGCAATGGACTGTCAATCATACCTCCAGAGCTACTGTGGAAAAGAGAAGGACACACGGTTAACAGAGAGCTTAAACTCAGGCAGGACAAGCAATTAGATGAAGATCAGCTTAAACGTATATAACTTTATTCTCACAAGATTTCAATGAAGGCATTTATCTTGGCAGAAGAGACAACTAATATTTATCTGTAAGTTGCATGGCTTAATTCTTAATGTACAAAAATAAATAAATAAAGTTCTTCATTAAATACATACAGACAGAAAATTTGTTTCTTTAAGTATTTTGCCATAAAATGAGATAAATGGATGTGAAAGTATCTTATGAACTTGAAGGGCTTTGCAAATCTATTTCTATCAGAAGCTTATCACATTCCACTTCTAATAACTGCTGTGTGCCTTGACATACGGGTCTTACGTTGACACAAAATGTAAATTTACAAAGGTTTCGAAGATACTCCCATTGTCATCACATTGTCATCACATGAGGCATCTCTTGGCTGCCGAATGCAGACAACTGTCTACTGTAACACCCCCACGTCAGTCTTAGAACATTGCACTCCTAACAGACCCACTGTGGATGCAATCGCCTCCTTGCCTGAGATATGGGAGAAGTGTCAGCAAACATCGAGTGCCCTGGTGCTTTTAAGCACTCCAGAAAGAGATTCAAAACATGAGCAAAACCCTGCTTTTGCATCTACTGTGTGAATTCAGCTGCTCTAAATTCTTAGAAGTCGTAAAGCTGCCCAGACAAGGTGTTGGCCAGGTGAAGGTGGGCAACCCTGACAGTGAAGCAAGATGGAATAGGAGGCGGAACCTAATCCAGCCTCCTCCGCAGGCCCGCGTAGGCCTAGGATTTGGCATTACCACTTTACATGGGAAATAAATGAGATTGCTATGGGGCAGGAAGGCTTGAGCTGTTGCTCTAACTTCACCTCTAATTTAAGAATGTGATCTTGGGCAAGTCATTTAATCTCTACACATGTGAAGTTTCTTATCAGTAAAATGTAACTTGCAAAATTCAAGCACCAAGGAAATAATTCCTCCATTCCAAAAGGTTATGAGCATCATTACAATTTACCACAGGAAGAGGAGCACACACTAGTGTGACTTAACTGTGGTCCACAGACGGGAAGACCTGCAAAGGCATCACACAATGGAGGACCACAGGGCTGGTAAGGCCAAACACCGGGCACCAACCTCCGCCTGCGGAAATCGGGTTTTCACAGGAAACACCAGTCTTCGAGCTGCTCTCTCTCTGGGTGATTACCCAACACTATGTCCAAACATCTAAGGGAGAGAACTGCATCTTGAAAAGCCAAGAGGCCTTTAGAAAAAGAGGTGAGAGATGTGTTAAGACAGGCATCAAGAGCCAGACCAAATCAAAGTTTACCAAGCTGTGAGAGAGGGGCTGGGAGAAGTTCCCGCCAGCGGTGGAATCCTTGAATGTCAGCTGTGATGGATGGACGGTGAGCACAAGGCGCTGCCCAGCCCCTCGAGGGGCAGCTCCAGGCACTGGGCTCCCTTTCTCAGAGCTTCGGCTGCTCATGAGTCTGAGAGGCTGAGTCACGAATGATGCTAATAAGCAACTAAACTAGCTTATTACTGAATAGACAAAATTTATTTTCAAAGGGGAAGTGAGGGGTGTGACACATGTGGTAGTTAGCAGTCTACTACTGACTTTTATCACCACTGCAGCCAGAAAAGCCAGCTGATGTGTCAGACAAGTTGAAAAGCGAAAGTACGCCACAGCGTGAGGGCGCTTTCTCCCTAAGCATTTCAAGAAATTTCTAAGACTGACTTCCATAGTGGTGCCCACTGTGCACTAATATTTCTACAGGGCCCCTCCCATAAATGCAGCCATATGCTGACCCATGCTCTAATGGAAATAGCTGGAGAAATATAAAGATCAAGACTATGAGAAGATCAAAAGCCTCACTGGAAAAGCCCCCACACGGAGAAATGCGTGGGCCTGAATCCTTCCATTCTGGAAGGGTAGAGGCCTGAGCTGGTGATGCTGGGATGAGACACTGAAATCTTTAGAGAAGCGAAACAAGATCACTGAATAGCCTTTCCCTCAGAACTGATGCTAACTTTGCGGTTTTGATTTGAAAGGTAGAGAGAGACAATTTGCATGTTTTAGTAATAAAAAGAAAAGACCATTTGTCCCTAATCTGTCTCTACTCTTTTCTAAATGAAAAGATCATTTGTCTCTAACCTGGCTTTTCCTTCATTGTTTTTTTCCACCTGAGAAACTATAATGCTAATTTTTTAATTTCAGTAAGATGTTTTATGTTCTTCAGAATATTGCCAAATGCATAAATAGCACCAAAACATTTTTTGTTTTTTTGGGGTTTTTTTTTGCCAAGTACACTTATTAAGTGCTCCTTAGAACACTTAATGTTGCCTGCCTCCCCACCCTCCTCCTGGTCTTGAGCTATGTATCTACAGTTTGACCATGTTGTCAAAATATAGTTTAAGGTCTGTTCCTTCTTCAAGATTCTTTATGCCCACCTCTCTTGAGGCAGTGGTCCTCCTTCACCCAGAATTACACTTGTTTCTGTGCATGTTTTCCCTGCCACACATTGGGTTCTTTAGAAACAATACAAATGGTAGAGAGTGGATTTTGGAGTCAGAATATTCTGGTTTCAAATCCTTGCCCTGCCCCTCCTGGCAGTAAGGGTGAAAGGACCTAGAACAAACTACCTATCTTCTCTGAGCTTTAGTTTTCTATCCACAGAATGAGAAGCATCACCTCACGGGTTGGCTGTAAGGCTTCAACTAGACTGGGTGCCTGCATGTTGTGCTTTTTGATTCCCGTTCTATATACCTTTGGGTGTTATAAGTGCTGGATGAGTGTCTGTTCAAAGATTAGGCAAGAAACGTATAAGGGACTGAAAATGGAGGAGTTACAAGCGATCTCTCTGAGAGTGGGTTTCCTCGATTCTCCCTGGTTTGCATGAGAAGCACCTGCCCACACCCTCACTCAGGCCGTCAGTGAACCGCACTGAGCACAGCTCACACATACCCCAGGACCCTACCCAATGCACCAACTGAAAAACACTGATCTTATTCCGTTACTATTATCGTGTCCCGGGTGCTTTAGAGGATAAATCTATTAAAGAGGATAAATCTATTAAAGAGGAAAAAGATAAAAACTAGAAACATATGGATTGGTTTACTTACAACACATGTGAAATCTACTATAAAACTAGCATCAGTACCCTTAAATGCAAAGCCTGCTCTGAGCATTTGCCTGTCACGAGATGTTTGCAGTACTTTACTCATTTGTTCACAAAGTGAATAAAGGAGAGGTAAGGGATACCCTTCTCAGTAACTTGTATCTGGCCTCTGTTACAGAATGCATGAGCCCAGGTCCCCCTGCTCTGAGGACTGCTCTCACTCCACGAGGCATGCACACACGCACCCCTCCCCTCACCTGGCCCACCATGTCCTTCTGGGCCACCACCATCACGCCTCTCTCCCCCCAGCCACACTAACTGGGCCAGTATTGGTACACCACATGCTGGCCAATCACATTATCTTTCTCCTAAAGAATGTAAATGGTACCCAGAAAGTGCCCTACAGACAGAAAAACTTAAGATTCCTATCGTTATAACTGTTTTCTGCCTTAAAGAAATATAAGCAACCTGTTCAATATACATAGAGAGAAATGAAATGTACATGGTTGATGGAGGGCGACCTGATAGCTCAGGTGGTCCCTGAGAAACCAAGAGGAAGAAAGGCATCCTGGGGTTTGGCGACATTCCAACTCTCATTCTATCCCCGTGATGCCCACCAGAAATAGGAGCAAAAAAATCTGTCACACACGTGCACACACACACAAATAAAACTAGCATCAGTGCCCTTGGATGCAAAACCTTTTCTGAGTACTTGTTTAACACCATACTTAAAAAAAAAAGAAAATACAACAAAGTAAGAGATTTAAACAGAAAGAAGTAACATATTAAGATTAAAACAGCATATAACAGTACCTCAAGCTCACTGACCATTTTATGTATTCTAATCTTAATACTTCTGTAGCTGATTCTGTAAGAAGCATTCTATCATGTTGCATGCATTAGCTCAGTCACTGAGTAGATAAAAAGGTAAAGCCATCCTGAAACAGGAAACCAATATTCTTCCTGTTTAATCAACAAATCTAAAAATTTATTCTTTTCAACTATTTACTCTGGCTTTTGTCCACCACAGCACGGTGCTTCACAAGTTCAGCATAGTTTTATGACAAAGAGAAAATTTTCATGAGCCACTTTTGTATCCCCACCCCCTTAAAGAAGGAGAGAGGAAAAACTGTTTCATACAGAAGGCGTTAGGCGTATGAATTGGAACTGCCACCTAAGTGTGGGCTAATGTAACCAAGAGGGATTTCACCTAAATCCATTCAGTCAGTTTATGGGGGTTTAAAGAAATTCCAAAGAGTCATCAGAAGAGGAAAAATAAAGGTAACGCTTTTTGCCACACAGGTAGTAGAATCTTTGAAAATATGTGTAATATGTAAAACATTTCGACACCCCCATGATATTTTTCCAGAATTAACAGTATAAATTGCTCTTCTTGTTCAAGAGCTTCCCATCAGCCTCTCTAATCACTACTCACAGTAACCTCAAGCCCTGCCACGATGCACAAGATGTACTTCTTGTCTTGCATTGCACTAACTCTTGCACTGGTGGCAGACGGTGCACCTACTTCAAGCTCTAGGAAGGAAACACAGCAACAGCTGGAGCATTTGCTGAAGGACTTACAGCGGCTTTTGGAGACAGTTAATGTAAGTCTATTCCCTTTCCTTCTAAAGTTATTGTTTAATTTTTCTAACTGGAGTTCGCTTTTTAATAACAATCTGTTATGTTTTCTCAGAATTACAAGAATCACGAACTTTCCAGCATGCTCACCTTTAAATTTTACATGCCCAATGTAAGTGCAACTTTCTAAGTTCAATTTGTTTTAATAAAATTAAAAATAGCATGAAAATTTGCACACTGATTGTATTAATAGCATCTCATCTGAGAAAAAGAATTAGTAACTTCAATGTATTTTGTAAAAGCCCAAGTTTGATAATGGGGCTTTTGTAAAATGTCTTTGTCTGTATATATTTTTATATGTATCTGTCTGTGTTTGGGGGGAGAGGGAGTGGGAAGAGTAATAATATTCTTACTTTATTGCTGGGACAGTTTTAAAACAAGATTATGCTGATTTCCTGTTTTATTTGAAAATATAACACTCTAGAGATACTGGATTATATACCATGCAAATTGTCAAAATTGATTTTAGAGGGGCCCACTTTTAAAAAATCCTTTATTATTTTTAGGAAAGATTCCTAAGGGTCTATCTCTGAGAGGTAGCATAGCACTAATCAACAGCACAGACCCTAGGGCCAAATGATCTGAACCGAAAGCTCTGCTATGTCCTGACTTTTGTGAACTTGGGCAAGTTACCTACTCAATTTGTGACTCAGTTTCTCACCTACTTCTGTGAATGCATATACTTCATATGGTTTTGTGAGAATTAATGAGTAAATGTAAAGGACTTATAATAGTATCTGGTATATGGTCAATACCATATAAGCTAGAGCTATTAGTAGCAGTCATAGACAAAATTCTTCCTCCTGGAGAGTATAAAGCGAAATTTGGGACTTACACATCTTTTATGCCAATAGACCTAGAGACTTATACTATATGACTTATTTTCCAAGCTTAAAAGCATCATTTGGTTGTTTTGGGATTCAGGTAGTTAATAAGCATAGGTCATCTGAGCTCCTAGCAGCTATGTGGGTCAAACGGGAATGGGCAGAACTCTGGTGCTAGGAAGAGCTTGTCTCAGGCTGAATCCAAGCTCAGGGGAGGAAATGGGGTTTAAAGGGCCATAGGTACAATTCCATTGATCTACTTCTTATTTATTCAAGGAAATTATGCTTCAAACTACTCTTTTGACAGATGACAAGGAAGTAACTTAGAGATGCTCCTCTAGCTTAATCAGAGCCACATAACTCATACCTCTAGCAGCTTAAAGACACTAGACTGTATTCTGAGCGAAACAGCTCCAAGTTGCTCATGCCAAAAACTTAAGGCTTGAACTTGTAGAACTTGCAGTAGCAAGTTGAGAGGCCGTAGATGAAAATGTCATAATGTGTATGATATAGTCCTATTTCTCCCTGTAAAGATTGTTAGAAAGATAACATGTGAGTATGTGCATAATTTAGAGGGTGGTAGATTCTTTGAAATCCAGCAGTTTCTAAATGACAACTCGAAATCTATTTGAAACCAAAAGTAATGTGATAAACTCCATTCATTTTTTCTTCTTACTACCATTCCATGTTTCCAAAAGATTTCAGAAAACTATAAAAACATTTAATTAAAATGCTATGTTAATGTTATAAAGAAAAAAAACTGAAATTTAAACTTGGCTCCACCTAGTCATGTGGTATTAGAGAAAACTCTTAAATTATGAGATTTACTTTTCTTATTTGTAAAATAGAGTTACTGCTAAATGTAGTAGTAACACAAAAGGTGGCTGTGAGACTTAAATGGGATTATTTAGGAGAAAACACTTTGAAATTATAATGTACTGTAGAAGTCTGAAATATTATAATGTGTGTGTGTCTAAATCAGGAGGCCTTCCCCAAATCCTCCAAATATTGTTCATGTTTTATTTGCTTGGACAAATAATTTTTTAAAATGCACCTTACTGTAATTATAGAAAAGTAAAAAATTAAGATGCAGTTATATGTGACTTGCTATATTGAGTCATTACTATAGTTACAATTGCCTAATCTATAAAATGTGGGGACTGTGACAGATGGCATCCAAAAGCACCTTCTCTCCCTAACATTCTATGATTCTCAAATCTTAAATTATTAAACATTAGAATCATAGGATGTGATCTCATACTTCTTCTACATTCTGACTACTCTGGTCCTAGTAATTTCTATGCAGATTAGGAAAGAATTCAGCCTGTATCTGTGATTTGTAGTTGGGTGCAGAAAGTTTGACTTTTTGCAATACCAAATTAAGCTGAAATTAATGACTCATTTGTTAACTAACAGTTAATGCTAATCAAGGTAGCTGAACCCGAGTTTTTCCAGTCTTATAATGAAAATTATATCGGTCTGTCTTTATAGTAGTGCCGAGAACAGAGGGAATGGTGAAAACTACATACTGCTACTCTTAAATTTGAGATTACTTCTTGGTTCTGACCTTTGGTCTGGGCAAACTGACCTCGTAATTATTTTTATCCTTCAAGGCCACAGAACTGAATCATCTGCAGTGCCTCGTGGACGAACTCAAACCTTTGGAGGAAGTGCTAACTATAGCTCAAAGCAAAAACTCTCACTCAGACATCAAGGAGTCAGTGAGCAATATCAACGTAACAGCTCAGAAACTAAAGGTAAAGCATTACTCGTTTGCTCTTCTGGTAACAAGATAAATGAGGGGCACTTTAGAGTGGTATAGAGAGCAGTTTTGGTGTCTGTGGAGTACACTGTGAACATGAAATCATTTTTATGTGAGATGATACACTGTGGAGTTGCGAAGTGTTAAGATGGAAGTCTAAGAGCCAGAGGGTTTCTGCCTGCCACCCATTCAGGGACAAGCTCCCACCTCTGTACTGCCACCCCTCACATTAACACAAAGCTGCGAGTTAGGAAAAGACACTAATAGAATTTCACAGAAAGCAGACAGGTTTCATTACATATTTTTTAATCTCTTCAGACTGTTTTCCAGAATAACGAATACTGATTATCTGAAAGGCCTTTTATGGGGTTTCCCTATCATTACTGGAAAGACTAAGACATATGTCTAAAAAACAGCAACCATTAAAATGGCCAATAGACTAGATATGAACTCCTTATTTATAGGTAATACTTTCAGAGCTTTAAGTATTTTTAAACACACAGGAAGCATGAAATATACAAGGGACTCAGGTGATGGTTCTCTTTTCTCATCCCATCTGCCAAAGCACAAACTTCATGAGTTAACAGGTATCCTACATAAATAGCATGCTTTTAATCAGAGTAGACCAACTGTCTAAAAATGTGTTAGCTAGTTGTTTCCAAATAGGGATCACTGTATTAGTAGACTATTTCTTTCCATTTAATATTTTAAAAAGTATATTGATATCACTGTCATCTAGACAATGAGAGACTCAGCTTCTCATCTATGTCAAGAGGCTGGCTCTAAAATTTTTGACCAACATCAGAAAACTCTCTAAATTCTTGATGCAAAATTAAGATAAAATTATGTGAAAATTAGAAAATGAGTTCAAAAGCCAGATATTTAAAAAAATTTAACCTGCCAAGAGGTTACAACATTTAATTATATGTTTTTTCAAAAAGTATATAATATTAAAAGTTTATTTAAAGGAAATACTTTATCTCATTTGGTTTATGCTTCCAGGATAGAAATTACTTCAAATATGAAAAGTCCCATCTTTTATCTCACTCTATATGAAAATATTTTCTTCTTAGCTTGTCAGCTAGATGCAGAGTTGAAATAGCTCCTATCAGCAGAGGAAGGTAACTTCCAATAAGTTAGTCCACAGAATAAAACTTCTAATATTTAGACTTTCAAAAGTTGGTATATGATTGATATTGAGGTGGGATAGAAGTAGATATGAGTACGAAAACATTCTTCACATAAATTTCCCCCAAAACAAAACTTGTCTTAACTTACTCTTGGCTAGTTCTTTTGGGGGGAAATATGAAAAGATTCACTCGAGTAGAATAATAGAAGACTTAAGGTTCAGAAAAGAAAGTATAAAGGGAATATCACTGCATACATGTGACCTACATGTAGATATAGATTTACACCCAGAGGAAAGGTGGGTTAACTTTATTTTGCACAAAGCATTTAATGAAATATTTATATAGAATGGTTTTAAAATGTTTCCTTGTATATAATTCAGAGTAAAAAATATCTTGTGTTGAGACTGACAGACTTAAGAAATGAGGAAAATCTCAGCTTACATGTTACTATCACTTGCTATGACATAATTTCAGCACATCATTTTGATTTTAAGAAAATGTGACTAATATGTGTAACCTACTTGAAAATAAAGGCCGTAAGCCTGCAATATTTCAATTGTGAAGTATATATAATTATATATAAGGTAAACTACCCTGAACTAAAAAAAATTTTTCTTTTATAGGGACCTGAAACAAAATACACATGTGTCTATAATGATGAGAGCACAAACGTTAAAGAATTTCTGAACAAATGGATTACCTTTTGTCAAAGCATCCTCTCGACACTGGCTTAAGTCCCTCCCATTTAAAATGTATCAGGCTATTTATTTAAATATTTAAAAATTATATTTATTTTTTGATGTATGGTTTGCTATCTTTTGTAACTATTATTCTTAGTCTTCGGATGATGACTATGGATCTTTTAAGGTTCTTTTTGTAAGCCCTAGGGGCTCTAAAAATATATGTAAATTATTTATCCCAAAGTATTTATTTTTATATTGAATTGTTAAATATAATATACATGTAGATCGGTTAATAAAATTATTTAATAAAGTTGATGAATAACGACAAGCCTAGATATTTGTTATTCCGAGAATAACAGAGCAATCACTAAAATTTCCCAAATTACTCATATGAACTCACAAGACGGTTAAGATGCTTACAAAAGTCACTCTTTCCCTGGAGAGGTACGTGGAAAGGGAAATGTGCTTCCCAAAGCTCTTGCTTTCTCCTTCCACGAGCTGATCAGTTCCTTAGTTCCAGTCGGAGAAAACCTCATCAAATTATACTATTCTCCTTCTCCAGGCCAAGCCTTAAATTTAAACAAGAAGCCAAACACAAACATTCTTGAAACTCTTCAAATAACTGAGAACCTCTCGATCTGATTCTCCAACATCTTGTACCTTCCCCTCTGCCCTCAGGAGGCTCACCTGTATGACCTTTAACATATCAAAGGCATCTCCTGCCCTCCGGCTGTCCACTGGGTCCCGCCTTGAGGAGCCTTGGGAGAGGTCTGAGGGCTAGAAGGGACCCCTCTGCCTGACTCTCTCTGTGGAGTAGCCTCTGGGTGGCTGTGCCTTTCAAGCAAGGTAGCTCTCTCCAAACTTTTCCCTTCTGGATTCTGCTAACTTTTCCTCCCACTTCTTCCTTCACGGCAGGATGGCAGCGCCTCCACTGCTGCCAGCGCCACGGTACAGCACTAGCCCCTTGGTTTCCCTCTGCCCTGACCATGGCCTCGCTGGCCATCTCTACTGGATCCTCCTTGAGTTATTCTGAGTATGCCATCTGCTTCCTGATTCAGACACAGTAATTGTACCAGAAATAACACCAAGAAAAAGACTCTAAAATAGGATTCTGGGACCGGGTTGTTCACATATTCGAGGAACACAATAAAAACAGGATATGGGAAAGCTACAAGATGTAGCAGCACCCTGATTGAAGTATTATCCATGATAGCACAGGAAGAAATGCAGAGGGAAGGTGCGGCATTGTGAGCTCAAAGGCCATGACATTTAATTGCTACAGCAACGATAGTTATAAAAATTGTGATTATCACCTAGATTCTTCTGATGGTCTCAGAGAACAATGAGGAAAAAACATTAAAGTTATACACAGTTAAAAAGGTACATGGAAGTCCTCACTGGCATTTTTGAAACAGTTCATCTCTGTAAGGTCTGCAAAGATGTCATGCCAATCACACACTTAAGGCTTCCAAGTCTCTTACAGTGAGGATGGGGAAGGAGTGGGACCAAGATGTAGGATGTGGACATGGAGACTGAGAACATGTCTGTCCTGTTGACAGAGGCAGCCCTTCTTCTTTAGTAGTGTCCCTTCTGAGGAAAAACCACCTCTCCACTTAAAAACCTTCCAATAACTCACAAATTGAGGGCAATTTTCCTCAGAACTCACCCATACCAACTTTCACTACTTCCATGCCTGAAATGAGCACTAAGACCTTAACGCTGCTGGGCAGTGAGACATGAAGGGTTTAGTTCCGCTTGGGCTGATTCAGCTGAGATGAGAGCAACTGCCGAGAATTCAGAATTTAAAGAGAACCTGCGAATGGCATTAATAGTTGAGTGAATGCCTGGACTCCACCTCGCCTCTTTTGATGATGCCGAAAGATCGGAGCTTCCCCACAGAAGGAGGAGTCCACAGCACCAGGGAGAGGGAGATGCTGGGATGATCTAGTACGTGCAGTGTCCACATCTTGCACAGGAAGACATTAAGCAATGCCTTGGTAACGGGGACACTAGCATCCCCCAGAGTTTTGTGGTGGTTTTCTTCATTAGGCTAGAAATGACAGATGGTGCTCCTTTGGTGCTACTATTACTATTAAACAAAATCAAATGTATTTGACATCTATTCTAACACAAGAAACAGAGTAGTAAGTTTTAAGTCAATTTATAGAGTATATCAGGATCAAAAGATTTCTAAAGAGGAAATTCTCATGCTTCCTGTTTACTTAACAATATTCTTTCTCCTTTCTCACATCAAAGAACAATTTTCTTTATCTAGGAACCATCGATTTCAGCTCCTTCTCAAAGAAAATAAACTTGCATTTGAAAGTCATAGTGATCCTTCATTAACTAATGTTATGAGGCTTGACAACATGCATATCTGGTCTCGATCAATATTTTTGAAGTATTTGTACATATCTCACATACATATTATACTCAAATTATTTTTCACAAGTTTCATCTGAAGTTCTCTTAAAATAATGCTCACTTCATTTCATATGCAAAGTAAAATATAATTGTCTAAAAATACCTCCCAACTAAAGAATTCTAAGTTTCTATAACATGTAATTAAATGTCTGTTCCACACCATATAGGAACTACCTTAATAGATGATCAACGCCACCACATTGCTGTTAGAAATTGAGAATGCTGCTTTGTAGTCTTTTTGATACCATGGCACAGATAGAAAACGACATTACTGAACACGGGTGTAAAACAGGCTGCCTGAGCCCAGAGCGGGCTGTGCAGGGCTCTAGCTGATCCTGGTTCCGCAAGGGCCCCTCCCAGGCTGAAGGGACTGAGCACTGTGTCCTCATTCATAAATCATCACTGATGCCAGTACTTTAACTACTGCAGTTTCTCCTCATAACTGAGATGGAGGGAGGGTTAAGGGAAGCATGACAAAATACAGGCCGGGGTTAAATCTCTACAAATTCAAACTTCGAAAACACCCTGAACCAAAATCTCCTGTTCTCTCATATCTGCCCCTCCCTCAACACAACTGTTTCTACGCAATTCTTTTTACTCGTAGTTCATTTCCCCCATTTTGGTTTGAGCCATTTCAGCAATGCATTCATCTAAAATTCCCTAAGCAGAGCTGACCCAACTGCAGCTGGAACAATTCTCTGACCTGGTTAAATACTATCCCCCACAAATAGGCCATAAACGTCACATTAGGTGGCTCTGCTATACACTCATGCACATTGGTTAAATCTCCCTATTCTTATGAGCAAATATTAAAAAGAATACCAAGAAATATAACTACAGCCATATTTATTCTCACCATCAAGATGCTGGAAAGAGCAGAATTGTCTTTGTTTCCATATCCTCGTCTCCGACCACGCCTTAACCATGGCCAATTTTACTTCTACTACCATCTTTTTATGATTGTGTAGGGGAGTGTTTTCCAAAATGGGGTCAAAGTCCTATCTGCATCAAATTATCTGTAATAACTTGTTAAAAATGCACATCTGGGGCCTTCTCCCAGATCTTCTCAGTCAGGGTATCTTGAACTGGTGCCTCTCCTGAGCAGCCAGGTTTGAGAACTGCTGTTTTTGTCAGCAAAGGACTTCTGGGTGCCAGATCCAACGGTATTGTTGTGGTCCTCGTTCTCCTTGACCCCTCTGCAAGACTTGAGAATGTTTATTCTATTCTTGAAATTCCTCTCACTGCTATCACTCTTCAGCCACCTGTCAAACAACTCCATGTGTTTCCTCTTATTTTTCCAAATTCAAAATGTAAGTATTCCTTGGCATTCTAGTCCTAGTGTTCTCTTTACACTTTGAGAAGAGGCAAACATCTTCTCCCACAATTTGAATAATTACCTCTTGCAAGTGATTCCTAATTTTTTATATTTACTCCAAAACTTTCAAGGTCTCTATCACTGTATTTCCAACTGCTGAGCATCTCCAGTTGACAATCTTAATACCACCTTAAAAATTTGTCAAAACTTCAAATCCTTTCAGCCAAATCAGATTCCATCCTTCACGTCTCTACTTCTATTTATGGTATTTCTAGTTATCCAGTTCATATCCATGGGTCATCTTCACTTGTCCATCCCTTTGTCTCATGTATTCTACTTTCAGATCTTATCTCCCCACTATTTCACAAGTTTATCATCTTAATTTGTCACAACCATGCTCTAGGTCATTGTTTCCTCTTACTCAGGCTATTATCATAGCCTCTTGACTTTCAAGTCTCTAAACAATCCAAAAACAAAACAAAAAAGTGCTGCCAGAAAACGAGTTATAATAGCAAAAAATAGAAAACAACCCAAATGCCCATCTGTATGTACCTTTGGGTGTGTATGGTTACATTAAAAATAATGGAAAGATAAATAAAAAACCTAAATGTTAATTTTATATACATATATGTAATTGTATACATATACACATTTATACATATATAACTTTGTGTGTGTGTGTGTGTGTGTGTGTGTGTGTGTGTATAAAGACAAAGTACACATGTACACACACTCTCAGGATGGAACAGATATAAAAGACTTCTCTGCAAACACCATGTATTATAGATTTATTGTATTTTTACATAATCATTTAAAATCTCAATTTCTAAATACCAAGAGCCAAAATTATATGAATAATCTGAACTGTGTGTAGAGTTGGGAGACAAAACTCAGAGGAAGAAGTTACTTTAAATCACATAAACTTGATTGTACATATGTGGTAAGATACATTCTAAGGATGAAAACATTTAAAAACTGTTTTCAGTAATTATACTATTGATGACAATGGTAGTATTGTTATTCTGAGACTATTATGTGTGTGTTGTGGAAAAAAATAAATAAGAAATTATGGTGGTATCAACAGGAATCCGGGGTTTGGTGTAAGAAAAAGGAGACAGAAATATAAGATTTAAGAAGTTAACTAAAAACCCTGTAGACCTGAATTTGAAATGAAGGTTTCAACATGAACTAAATATATATTTTTTTAAATTAATATACATATTCTACCTATCACTAAGCTCTTTTCTTTGAAAGGAAAGATGTATGGAAAAATAAGCAACCCAGCTTTACTAGGTACCCTTAGAATCCAGACTATGGTTGCTAAACACAGCTTTCCATGAAAAGGAGCCAGAGCTCTTTAGGGGGAGGGCCAACCCCAAGTTCAGGGTAACAAATGCACAAGCTGAGGCCAGAAAATTCTGTCATAAGAGAAAGAAAGGGAGGTAACAAGATCAAATTCAAAAGACGCAAGCACCAACGTGACAGGGTTCCCACGTTAGACAAGGACACCACTCACCACATCTACTCACACTGTGCTAGGAGGTTGTAGTGAGGGCAGAAAAAGAAATTAGAGGATAAAGATTGGGAAAGAAGAAATAAACCTGTCATCATTTACGTAAGACATAACTGTGTATGAAGAAAATCTAGATAAACTATTAGAATTTAGAAGGTCACTGGATATGAGGCCGACATAAAAAAATCAATTGTATGTCTACATATCAGCAACAAAAAAAAAAACAAAATAAAATATACAAAATGATATTACTTAAAATAGCATCAAGAACATCAACTAGAAGAAAAATACTATAAGATGTTTAGAAAAGGCTCCTATTGACAAAAGAGAACAATCTGAATCTGAATTGTAATGACTGAAATAAATGTTTAAATTCATGATTCTCAAAAATATTCTCATAGGTCTACTTTAAAAGATGACAGGGAACCAAGTACTTCTTTCAAAAACATAAAGAAAAAGAAACAATCCAGGCTTTTATGTTACTCATTATACCCCAGGTGATCAAATATGTAAGTGGACAATAGAAGAACTCTAGCCACTGAGAGAGCCTGAGTATCACCTGCAACCCATAATCAAACAATGGATTTAGGCAATGATCATAAATGACTAACATCACATAAAGAAGGAAAACCCAGCCACTGTGTTTCCTGATGGAAGTATTCAATATAGCCTATGAAGTTTTCTTGCTGAAAAAATGAACCTGAGTTTGAAAGCCTCTAGATTTAAACTGCTTTCAGGAAATGCAAAGGACAGAGGAACATATTAAATAACATCATGGAGATGCAAGCAACAAAAATGAGTTTGTGGGACACTGCAAACAAGGGACCTAGTTTTTTCAAGAACTAAAAGAAAAAGAGAGGATATCTATAGACTAGATGCTTAACATACAAATTCCAATATATGATATTATTTTGATCTTGGTTCCAAAAATCTATACAACATTTGTGAGATAGTGAGAGAATTACTATTAATTTTTAAGGTGTGCTAACTAAATTGTGGTTGTGTGTGTGTATAAAAGTCTCCTCATATTTTATAGATATATATCAAAGTATTTTCAAATGACATAACGTGTGATATTTAACATAATCCAGTTTCAAGAGGTATACATCAAATAAGATTGTTGTTTTAATAATTATTGAAGCTCAGTGATGGGTACATTTAATATTTTCTCTACTTTTGTATGTAAACAAAGAAAATGTGGAATGGTGTTTAAATTTAAATGTATGTTACTTCCTTACACAAATCCTTCAAGAACTTTCTGTGACTCCCAAATTGAGAACATGTGCTAGACTCAAGTCCTAACTTTTTCATCAAGAGTTCTATGGCCTCAAACGCTGTGACATTTCCCCTCTAATCTTTGCTTCATCACTTCCACTGGAATGTAACTCTCTCCCCCATTCTCGCTTTCTACAGTTAATGCATCCTTCAATGCTTGTCTCAGACGACAGAACCTTTAGAGCGAAAAGAAGATTTAAAATTAGATGCAACTAGTTTAATGGCTTTTGAACAATTTTAGAAGTTGAAGTTTAGAAGTCTAAATTTAGAAGTTTACTTTTCTTTAGGAAAGATATCTTGCACAGCCACAACACATAACATGTAAAAGAAGATAATAAGCATTACTGCCTCTGACAAAGGGTAGCCTGGAGCCCTTTCTATCATGTTTCCATCCCTGAAAAAAAGTGACAACCACTAGTATCAATTTCATCCTTTCAAAGATAAAAAACTGAGCCAAGCGAGATTAAAAAACTCACGTTACAGAGGCCACTGTTGGGTTTCATGACCGTCTGCTGTCCCTTCTTCTAAATGACTGACTTCTACTCAGTGCCATCTCCTTACATAGTCCCTTCCCTCTTGATCTTTCCCTCCAGATATAATCTTTCCTTTCTCTAAACCAAAACACTACATATAAATTGTGTAGACGTAACACTGAGAGACACTCAGTGGATACATATTGAAAAAAATAAGTGGTACTTACTAGATCAGTCTGTAGAACAGTTGGGTATATTTGTTTTATGTTTAAAACTGTACATTTCTTGAGAAAATAAATTGTCTTCTACTGATTCTCATGGCAGTGTTTAACATAGGGCCTTTACTAGTTAGGCAAAACTTTTAGAGGCAGTTATTAACCACTTTGTACTCTTTCTATTTTTTATGTATCCAAAGCAAAATACCACCAAGAGAAGGTGAAAGATTTTGTATTTTCAAAGGCAAATTTACTATCAAAAAATAATAGAAATATAGGCTGGAAATCAGCTGTGGAAGGAAACAATCAGGGAAAGAGATGAGAAAACTTAACAAAGAAATACCAGTCTTGAGAAATAAGCAATATCATCTAGTTGATGGAAATGGAACTTAATAATAGTATATTTATGTTGGTTCCTATGAAACTGTCCATATTTGATCCTTTTTAACCTCTCAGAAAACAATTTCTTATGGTTCGATTTTGTATTATTAAGTGTAGAGCCTAGTCCACTGAAGACATGTATGTTTTTCCAAGATGACTTCAGTGTTCACCAACCAAACCCACCAGATTTTAGAAAAGACTAAAAACCAAAACTTACATCAATCTCATCAGAGGTTATAATAGTTCATGTAGGAAAGCATGAAACTTATAAATTTAATAAAGACCTAAGCTAAGAGAAATAAAGTCTGAGAACAAATAATATTTAATTTTCCTGTGACTGAAACTAAAGAATAGGCTGAAGAGGCTAAAGTATCAAACAAACTCACAATTTCACTAAAGATATACATCCCTTTTTATCATAGTATAAACAAATATAAATATGCCAAACAATCTGTTCTTGATCTGATTAGAAATTTCTACCAATCTAAATTATAGAGAATTAAATCACATTTGGATGGATCTTATAAGACCCTTGAAAATGGGCAATTTCATTTAAAGCATTTATGATAATCATCTATTAATCAGAATAACTCATTTATCAAATTATTCCCTAACATGGTTAACATTTTTCTGCATTTGCATGTGCAGTTGTATTCATGAACTTCTTTGACATGAGAAATGATGTTTTAGTTACTACTTTTTACTATCACCTAGCATGGTGACTGCAAATATTAGGCACTCAAATGTCTTTTGAATTAATCAACAAATGATTAAGAATTATTATTTGTATTCTTGGATTCTAATTTTTAATTTAAAGAAACTTGAGTGAGATATCAGGACACAATGTTGAATATCTTTGCTATACAGATAACATTAAAACAAAAACTTAAAAGAATGAATTTTCTTTTAAACTACAAAAAGGGTAATGACTAATGTCTATAAAAATAAATATAAAATGGCTACATAATGAATAAGGTAATTATTTTTTTAAAAAATGGAATTTCAAAACCCTAATGTTTAAATGTAATTTGACATGAATACTTCCAAATTTTCAGCAATCTCTGGACACTGCTGTTGCAAGACTGATTTTGAAAGCTGAAAACCACCAATACTAAAAAAAAAAATTTTACTAGTCAAAATGCACCAAAAAAGAAAAGATTTTTAATGTGACGATGGATTGCCTAATTCACATACTAAATTGTTCTATACAGGGAGATTTCACAATCCAGGAGCCATAGCCATGTTGCTGTAAGTAGGATTTCAACAAAGTTTTAGCTTCTTGATAGGATCCAGACATACACTATAGAAAGAAAAAAAATTGAATTATAGAATATAGGCAGAATTTGGTTTATGAAAAGTAAGTAGCCCTAATCTTGTCTCTTTAATTTGACATTTTAAAAATTAATAAAAAAATTTTCTGAATTCCTATTTGTTTCTCAATATGCTTTTTGGAACTAAAAATTTTCCTTCTCGACACTCCTAAATTTTTTTTCTTTTTTAACATTTTTAATTAAAAGAGTAATCATACTCATTACAGAAAACTTGAAAAATAGAGAAAATATATAGAAGGAAATAAGTCATCTGTAATCCCCGAACTATACACAGGCACCACTAATGTTTTGGTTTATTTCCTTTTGTTTTTTATAAATGAACATATAGATGAACTTAAAGCTTTATTGAGGTATAATTTACATACCATATATACACCCTCTGTAACTATACAATTTGATTTTTTTTGTACTAAGTTTATACAGATATGCAACCATCAACCCTGTCCAGTTGTAAAACAATTCCATCACCTACAAAGAGTTCCATTTGCTGACAAACTGTAATGGCCAGCCCCAGGCAACCATGAATCAATCTACTTACTCTCTCCAGAGTTTTGGTTTTTCTAGAAATTTCATAAAAAATGATTAGCACAATATATACTCAGTTGAGTTGGACTTCTTTCAGTAAGTATGCTTTCAGATTCATTCCTGTTGTTCCACGTATCCGTAGTTTGTTCCTTTTTATTGCTGATACGTCATATTATTTATGTATTCATGGGATGAGGAACATCTGGACTGTTTCCAGTTTTGGGCTATTACGAATAACACTGCTGTGAACATTTATGTATGAGTCTTGGGAGGATATCGGTTTATGTTTCTCCTCCAGTGGAAGTGCTGCTTCACATGGTAAGTTAGTTTACTACTGTAAGAAACTGCCAAAACATTTTCCAAAGTGACTGCGCCATTTTACATTCCTGCCAGCAGAGCTGTCCGGTTTCTCTGCAACAACTCCTGGAAAGTCAGTCTTTTGGACTTCAGTGGGTGTGCAGTGCTATCTCATTGTGGTTTGATTTTGCATTTCCCTAATGACTAATGAAGCTGCGCATCTTCTATATGTGTATTAGTCATTTGTATATCTTTGCCACTTTTAAAAACTTGGTTGTTTGCCCTCTTACTACTGAGTTGTAAGAGTTCATAATATATTCCAGATCCAAGACCTTTGCTAAGATGTATAATTTGCAAGTATTTTTTTTCCATGCTGTGGACTGTATTTTCATTTTCTTAATGATGACTTCTGAAACCAAGTTTTAAACTCTGGAGTCTAAATGATTGATTTTTTTCTTTTATGGATTGTGCTATTGATGTCATATCTAAGAAAATTTTCCCTAACATAAGAATACAAATATTTTCTCACGTTGTCTTTGGAAGTTTTACTGGGTAGATCTTTTAGATCTGTGAGCCATTTTGAGTTAATTTTTTCACATGATTGATATGTCCAATGTTCTGTTTTGCCCACAGACAGGAACTGTCCCAGCCCCATTTGTTGAAAAGACTATTCTTTCTCCCATTAAATTACCTTAGTCTTTCTGTACAAAATCAATTGCCCATGAGTGTGTGGGCTTATTTCTGGACTCATTCTGTTCCACCGATCTATGTCTATCATTATACCAATATGGTGTCTTGACTACTGTGCCTTTATGATAGGTTTTGAAACTAGATAGGGTGATTCTGCCAATTTTATTCTTTTAAAAAATTGTTCTTCTATGTCCTTTGGATTTACATATCAATTATTTAATTTTTTTATTAAAATTATTGGGGTGACATAAAATCAAATAAGTTTCAAGTGTACAGTTCAACAGTACGTCATATATATACCGCATTGTGTTCTCCACCCAAAGTTAGTTTTCCTTCCATCACCAACTATTTAATGACTTTTACCCACTTCCCTCTGGTAACCACTAATCCACTGTCTGTGGCCATGAGTCTGTTACTTTCGGTTTTATATCCCAAGAGTGTCAATTTTAGAATCAGCTTTTAATTCCTACACAAAAGCTGGCTCCTTTTTTTTTATAGAGTTTGCACTGAATCCATAGATTTAGACAGAATTGACATTCTAACAATATTGAGCTTTTCAATCCATGGTACAACTCTCCATTTATTTAGGTCCTCTTAAATTTCTCTCAGCAATGTTTCATTATTTTCAGTGTATAAGTCTTGCGCTTCTTTTGTTAAATTTATTCCTACGTATTTTTCTTATGCTACTGTGAAACTGTTTTCCAAATTTTAATTTTGTAGTGTTCATTCCAAGTACACAATTTATTTTTCTTTACTGCTCTTATACTGTGTGCTCAATTCACATATGACATAGCTGTTTGCTTTCCACAGGATATTTTACATACAAGGTTACATCGTTTAGAAATAAGAACAGTTGTTCTTTTTCCTTTCCAGTCTAAGATGCCTTTTATTTCACTTTCTTGCTTTGATGTGAACCAAATTAAACAGACATGGTGAGATCCGACAGTCTTGTTTTCTTCACCAATCTTGGTGGGGGATGGGGTAGAGTATTCAACTTTCCACCATTCAGTGTGGTGTCAACGGTAGGTTTTTAGCTGATGCTCCTTATTGGGTTGAGGAAGTTCACTTATACTTCTTATTTTTCCGGTGTTTTTATTGGGAATAGGTGCTAGATTTTGTCAAATGCATTTTGCACATCTTTTGAGATAAGTATGTAGACAGTGAACTTGAATCTATTCATATAATGTATTACATCAAATAATTTTCTGTTGTTAAATCAACCTTGCATTCCTGGAACAAATCTCCTTGGACAAGGTATATAATCCCTTTTATGTGTTGCTGGATTTGGTTTGTCAATACCTTAAGAGTTTTTGCATTTATGCTCCTGAGAGATACTGGTTTACAGTTCTCATTTCTTGTGATGTTTCTGCCCAGTTTTGGTATCAGGGTTTTATGAGCTATGAAATGTTCTCTCCTCCTCTAATTTATGAAAGATTTTTATATGATTTGTATTATTTTTTGCTTATGTTTGATATAATTCACTAACAAAGCCATTACCTGCTTTACTTCAGAGAGAATTTTACTGAATAATTCAATTTCTCTAGTTCAATCTGGATATTCTATTTAGTCAGGTTTTGTAATTTATGTCTCTCTAGGAATGTGTATGTTTCATCTAACTTGTCTAATTTGTTGAAAAAAAGTTGTTTATGTTTCCTTATAATTATTTTTGCTCTTTAGTATCTGTAGTGATGATACTTCTTTCATTTCAGATTTTGATCATTTGTATTATCTATTTTTTTCTGTTAGTCTAACGGATTATCAATTTCGTTTACTTTTTTCAATGAACCCACTTTTGATTTCATTGATTCTTCTGTTTTCTATTTCATTGAGTTCCATCCTATTCTACATTATTTCCTCCTTCCTACTTCTTTTATTTTGATTTGCACTTCTTCAAACATCTTGAGGTGAAAGTGCAAATAACCGATTTCAAGATTTCTTTAAGCATTTAAAGCTATAAATTTCTCTGTAAGCACTTCTTTGGTTATATTCCATAAATTTAAATATGCTATATTTCCATTTTTACTCAGTTCAAGGTATTTCTTAATTTCCCTCACAATTTCTTTAACTCATGGGTTATTTAGAGGTCAATTTCCAAATGTATAATGATTTCTGTTGTTAACATCCATATACATGTATAATTGTTATATGTTACTACCTTTTCACCAGTATGTTGCTCTTTGTCTCTAGTAATATTTCTCATCTTAACATATATTTGTTTGATATTAATACAAACAGCCCAGCTCTCTTATTGCTATTGTTTGCGTAGCATATCTTTTTTTCATCCTTTCACTTTCAATCTGTTTGTGTCTGAATTTGTCTCTTGCAGACAGCATACAGCTGGATCTTGCTTTTTAACCCAATCAGACAATCTCTCCTTTTTTTCCTAGAGCATTTAAACTACTCAAATTGAGTGTAATTATTGATGTAGTAAGTTTACATCTGCTGATTCACTATTTTCCAGGTTCTACATCTTTCATCACTCTGCTCCCTCTTTGCTGCCTTCTAGTCTTTTTAAAAATACATTTTTAGTACATGGAACCTGGAAAATAAATAGTATTCAACATTTGGACCCATTCAGAATGAGTTTCTATTGATTGTTAAGGCTTCATTTTCCTGTTTTTTACATATCCGTTTTTAGATAATATATTGTAACAACTCTGTGGATTGTTTTATTGCTCATAAGTTGGTTGTTTGTTTTAATTTAGCTTGCTTAAATTGTGAGATGTGTTTTTCCTATGGTGTGCAGCTGCTGTTGTCTCTTCTATTTTTTCATTCTTATTTTTGTCTTAGCCTGGCTTCCTAATGGTGCCCTTGTATCTGCATAGCTTAGTAATAAGCGAATGATTTCAGCAGACATTGTAGTCAAACACCTTAAACCTAAATGGCTTCCACCTTCTTCTGATCAATATGTCTGTGTGTGGCGGGGGCGGGGGTATAGTTAATGTTGCAGCCAGTTACCTTTCAGTTTTACGCTTTATTGGGTTCTCTGGGGTCTACCTGCACATGAGTGCAGTTTCTCAGTAGGCCAAGAATATAAGCAGAGTTTAATCTCATCCCTTCCATGGCTCCTTCATTTTCAAAATCGACCCAAGTTACTAATTGGTCCACCACTTGCCCCAATCAGGACTGCAGCTGCGGGCCAGCAAAGTTACTGATCTTTCCCATTTGTTTCCTACCAGGTTTGGCACTTTTGGCTGATGAAGCCACTAAACTGGGTCACCCATTACCCCAAATCAAGTCTACCCTCTCTAGTAGCAAATCTACTACTTTTGGTAGCCTCCTCACCAGTAAAACTACAGTTCTTGCCATTCAAACCACCAGAGGAAGAAGAGAGAACAGGAATAGCCTCCAGCAAAGGGGCCACAGGCTTCCATTCTTATCCAAAGTTCTAGCAGTTTTTTGACAGCTACCTTTACTCAGTTTGCAAAGGTGTGAAAAGATTGTCTTTTGACTATTTTGCCTAGTTTTATACTTGTTTTTTACAGAGATGATTTGCAACCTCTTTATGCCGCCAAACCCAGAAGCTGTCTAGATAAACTTTTATATTTAAAAATATGTATGTACATACAAACCTGTAGTTAATATTGCATTACAGATTGGGATTATGCAATTTGAGCATTAAGATATTGGTGAAATTAAGAGACTTTCACATAATACTGTATCTATCATTACTGAAACTGAAATGAAGTTATCAGAAACAAATTATATATGTTTAATAACTCGATAACATGAATAAGTCATATTATGAGAACATGGCTTATGCCATATTGAGTGAAAAAAGCAGATTAAAAAGATAATTATCCACTATGATCTTAATATTTTAAAATATATGCACACACTATATATATATATATATATATACACATACATATACATACATGACAAGAAACAAATAACATACTTACATTTTAAGACTAAGAGTATTATATTTGAATAGTAGATGGGATTACAAGTAATATTTTTCCTCTGTACTTTAAAATTGTGAAATTTTCAACTTAAACATGGATTTCATATGTAATACTAAAAAAAGAGTAAATTTTTTTAAAGAGAGGAAAACGGCTATCTATATTACCTACTCAGGCCCAAATCACATGCTGAAATTAAAGCTGTTTCACAACTTTCAGATAGGAAAATCAACTTATTTGGATACCTACTGTATTATTTTAGAATAACTGACCTCTATAGTTATCACAGTTAATATCGTATATAGGACATATTGTATTACTGCTTTGTCTGAGTATGACCGCAAGGTTTGTGCAATACTGTCAAAGGACACACCATACTGAGGTGGCCACTTTAAGTGGCAAAACTCATTCACATAGTCAATTTCTGGCATGTTCATTTAAAAATTAGTTTTACCACTACATGCCAATATCTTATATTCAAGAACTATTCAACTAACTTTCACTATGAGTCATCATCGTGAAAACCACACCATTTTAAATTACATGTCTATGATTAACATTATTCCTTAAAGGACTTACCTTAGCTGCATGGTATGTACTAGCTTCAAGTACATCATCTTTCTTAGCTTCACTGGCAAGCAGGTTAAATCGACTTAACATTGCAGCTTTACAAAGCCGACTTGCCATTGACACACCACTTTTAAATGGGGAACTAAGAGAAAAGAATGAAAGTCGCTAGTCATTATTCAATGATTTATGCTGACAATTGTAGAGATAAAAATCAACATAGTATCTATAGATATTTATCTCAATTATGTGCAATGCATACAGTGGAAATTTTTCACATAAAAATATTCTGAATATTTAATTACTTTCTGAAGCTAATTTTTTTAATGAAATTACAGTTTAAGTTAATATAGTGTTGCACTGAAAATTAAGCAGAAGCTGGATATGTGGAACATTTCTATTGTTTGAAGCAAAAGTAATCTATGGTGATCCAAATTAAAACAGTGGTTATACCAGGGACTGACTGGAAGAGGGCACAGAAATATTTTCTAGGATGAGAAAATGTCCTGCATTTTGACTGGTGTGATGGTTATACAGGTGTGTACAATACATATATCAAAACTGATGAAACTGTACAGTGCATTCCACTGCATGTAAATCTTAACTCACTATAAAAAGTAAAATCTACACACCCACCTCACGATCCTCTTACGCATGTATGTACATGTAGGTAAATATTGTTTCCATGTTTTTAATAAAAGTGGGTCCACAGATCATGTACGTTTTTTGCTTTGTAACTCTTTCCCATTGTAACACTTTATCTTCTCATTGCTTGCTCTTGTGATAGATTACAAACACTGCCCAAATCTTTCATTCTTCCCAACATGATTTCTCAGATTCTCCCATCAATAAACTGTGTCTGAGTCCTCTCCTCTTGAATTTGGGCTTTGTGACTTGTTTTGGCAAACAGAAGAGACCATGTGGTGCCAGTTCTGAGCCTGGGCCTCAGAAGGCTTTGTGTCCTCATTCTCTTGGGAGTGCTTCCTTAGCTGCATGAGCCAGCTGCAACTTGTCTATTGGAAGGGGACAAGAGCCCAGCTGTCCCTCTAAGACCTGCCAGTTAACCTGAAGTTAACCCCAGACGCATGCGGAAGCCCAACCGCATCAGTTCAAGTTGACCTAAGGACTTGTGAGCAGTAATAAATGGTTGTTACATTCAGTCATGAAGTTTTCAGGTAGTTTATGCAGCCACAGTTAACATACACTCCTGTGCATGAAATCTTTTGATCTCTATATAGTAATTTTCCACCATGATACTTTTGTTGTGATAATTTTTCAGATGATTCTTTTGGGCTTTTCAAGTATTAAATGATACTATATGTGATTATGGTAATTTTACCTCCTCCTTTCCAATATTTTATATTTTCTTTTTCTTTCTCTTGTCCAAATGCATTAAGTAAAATGTGAAATAACAGCAATAACAGTAAACAATCATGTTTGTTCTGGATTTTAATGCAAATGCCTCTGAGATTTCATCATCAATTAGGATCTTTTGGACTAATACATTTTAACCTTAACAAAAATATCTATTCCTTTTTCATTGAGTAGCTTTATCTAGAATATTTTGAGTTGTATTATATGCCTTCTTAGAATTTATAGAGATGAATATATGGTATTTTCCCCTATATCAATTAATTTGACAAATTATATTAATGAGTTTCTAATCTGGTATTATTTCTATTATGTTACTACTCTCGCGTTCCTAAATAAAACAGCAATTGGTATTGTTATGTAAAATATATTAATTTAATGTACTGCTAGATCCTGCTTCCTAATATTCCGTTTAATAACCGCTTGGATATAAAAGTGAGCTTGGTCTGTAACTTTGGGAGGAGCAGCAGGAATCTCCTATCATGTTTCAGTATCAATGACTGACTTGTTTCATAAGAGCATTGGAATGTTTTCCATCTTTTAAGATAGCATTGGAAATTTCTGTTACTTAAAGGTTTATAGAATTCCTCTGAACCACCTTGGAATGGCGTTTTCTTTGAGAAGGAGTCAGGGTACCTTTTTGATAACTTTCTCATGAAAATAGCCTGTTCAGATTTTTTTCCTTCTCTATACCAGTTTAAAAATGTTTTTTTCCTAGAAATTTATATATTTCAATCCATGTTTTCAAATACTATTTACATGGCTGAACAAAAAAGTTTCTTATGATTCTTTTAATTTTCTCTGTTTCTGAGTAATTACTCTCATTTTTATATGAGATTAATGGATGATATTTTTCACAAAATCATCTTTTTATGATTCTTTCTAACTTTTTCCATTCTCTAACTCTAATTTACAATTCTAGTTTTATTAATTTCATTCTACTTATTTCCACTATTTGTTTACATCGGCAATTAAAGTACTGGCTTTTCCATTCAGCTTTGCTTTAGCTGTATATCTTACAATTTCTGATATGTAATGCTTTTAATATTCGTTTTCTCGTTATTCTTCAGTTTCATTTTATATTTTCTCTTTGAGGCAAAAGAGAACTTTTCTCAGTGACAGAAGTTTCTAGTATTGTGATTTTGTCTTTTATAGTTTTATTACATCACAATCAGATAATATTATCTATATTGCTTCTACTTTTTAGAATGCGAGATTTTCTTTGCGGTCTAACATATGGCCAATTTTTGTCAGTTTTCTGTAGGTTCGTAAAAAAAAGTAAGTGTATTTTATATTTTTATGGTACAGATATTTTAAAATCTACCATGTTATTTAAAAGTGCTATATCCTTGCCTATTGTTTTATCTACTTGATCTACTGTGAATGGAAAGAGGTTAAATTACTGTCTCAACTAGTAATGAGTTTCTACTTTTCCTCTTCTCTTCCATAATTTCTGCTTTATATATGTTGATAATATGCTATTTACTTCATAGATATTCATGATTGTTCTGTCTTCCTTGTGAATTTATATTGCTAAAGTGTCCTTTGCCTTATGTAATACTTTGGGATTGAATTATACTTTGTCTAATATTTAGATCACGTCTGCTTTCTTTGTGTTTGTAATCGCCTGGCAAGAATTTAACCATAATAAATGAGTTAAACTTGTTATACATTATTAATTTCATCTTTGTTATGCTACAATTTTATGTTTTCAGCAAACAAGTTTTTAATGTTTTATAGAAGACCTATTTTGTTTGTATGTATGTAGTTTATTAGCAGTGATATACTGCTTTATGCTGATTCAAAGCATAAAGAACGTAATTCACTCTAGCTAAAACAATCAGTAGTATGCTTGACTGAGTTTGTACCAAAAAACATTTGTATGTGGTCATAATTTAAATCTGTCTTTCACACAGAAAGCAAATGTAGGCATTTAAACTTTTAACATTATTCATTACCTCATTATAAATGTATGTTCACACTAAAAGAAAGATTTAAGTTTTACCTGATAATCAGTGGCAAGAATATCACAAAGAACTTGTCTAAAAGGCATAGTGATCATGGTTAAGGACAAAGGCTTTGGAAATAAAATGTCTGCATCGAAATCCCAGCTGTGTCCCTTACTACTAGTTGACTTTAAGCAAGATATTTAACCTAGCTTGAATCTCAGGTTTTATTTATTTATTTTTTAGCTATAAAAGAACATAATGCCACTTAACGTACAGGGTCCTTCTAAGAAGGCAGTATACGATAGTTCTCACACTTAACTACATGTGTAATATGTGGAAGAGCTTGTGAAAAATACAGACTCCTGAGCCTTCAAATCATAAATTTAGATTCAGTAGGAGAATTTGAATTTTTAAAGCAAGTACATTATATGACTCTAATGCTAATGGTCAGGACACAATACCTGGAGAAACTCAGGTCTACAAACTGAATTTGAATGCTGGTTCCATCACTCGCTATGTAATTTCTCATCAGAAAAATTTTTTTTTAATTAGTACAATACCTGCAACATAGTCATACCCAATTAATGATAACTATTATTACTGCTTTTCATAATTTTAAAATTTTTATCAAAATGTTAGAATAAAAAAATGTATTAAATGTATTCTTTAACTTAAGCAATATGTGATTTAAAAATAAAATAGTTATGCTAACCTTTCAGTGATCTTCCCACTGAGGCCATCCACAATCTCCAAAGAAATGTCCCCTTGTGCCCAATTCAGACTCAAGGATCTATATTCCAAGTCTGTCTGAAGTAGATACGCAGAGGGTACTAAACTAATCTGAGGTCGGTTGACCAAATAAAACATCGGAAGTTTTGAAGTGAGTGCATCATCAACACGTTGTTTGATAGCAATTTCTAAGCCTCTAGTATCACTGCAATTCCCATCACCTAGAAAGCAAAAAACAGAACAAACACCATATTGACATCAAAGACCATACCAAGAAAATAACTGGAGAGGGTCTGACATCCATTTCTTTACCCTTATCTTGCAACCTTTCCTTTCCTACTTTTATTCTCTTAGCAGCTTCTTCTGTATTCTTCAGCAGAACCAGGACAATATAACGACAGAATTTTTAGTCAAAAAAGAGTCTTCTACAGAAAATAATGAATTAATACTCCAGGGAATAAAAGCAAAGAGCCAGAGCTGACACGGAAAAAGCATGGTACTTTTTAACAGAGTTCTGTTGGAGAACTGGCTCATTCTGTCTTAATTTCTCAGATTACAGAATAAAATCAGCACATAATATAGCAGATAAATATGGCTGGGAAAAGCTTGGTGAAAGTTATTTTTCCACATCTAAGGGCCACAAGTTACAACTGTTCTAGTACCACAATGTTCTAATTTCACAACACAAAGTGTTTTATAGAATAACTATTTCTGGTTAAAATTGTGGGCAATACCAAAAACATAGAGTTCTCAGTTAAAATAACTGTTAAAGAGAGCTCAAAAAGACTTAGTGTTATTAATGTAAAATAATGGGCTGCATCAAACTTAGGATAGAAGTTAAGGAAGAGTCATTCCCACTTAAAAATTAGTTATCATAAAGCAGATCTCTTTCTGCCTTAGAGGGTCAGAGGTTCTAGAGGGTCAGAGGTTCTCACAACAAAAGATTCTTAATATACCACTAGACATATTTCACAAAGTTTTGTGCCCACGTCATTGGAATTGTTGAGATAGCTACCTGACTCACACTCATTATGACTATTTGGGAACTAGAAACTGATGTTAAAAGAACATGAGTTGCTTCTGACACTTTTTAAGCACTTCTTTGATACTAACAAAAGATACTAACGAATGAAGGCTAGTTAAGTTAAAGATATACTTGGGCACAGAAAAAAGTTGGGAAGAAATAAGATCTGGGGAATAGTCATTGTATTTATAATGAAAAGAAGATATAGATTCAAAAAAAATGTTATATATTTATTACGCACTGTCCTACAGACTAAATATGTCCCCACAAAATTCATATACTAAAACCTAATCCCCAACGTGATGTTACTTGGAGGTGGGGCCTCTGTGAGGTGCTTAGATCATGAAGGTGGGGCCCTCACGAATGCGACTGGTACCCTTGTGAGATCCTCACCCCTTTCACCACATGAGGACACAGTAAGAAGACAGCCATCTATGAACCAGTAAGTAGGCCCCCACCACACACTGGACCTGCCAGCCCCTTGATCTTAGACTTCTATCCTTCAGAACTGTGAGAAATAAATATTTGTTGTTTAAGCCACCTAATCAATGGTATTTTTTTGTAGCATCCAAAACTAAGGCATACTGTAATTAAGATGTTGACACGGGTCTTGGCTAAAATAGCAAGACACATTTAGAAAAAGGAAAAAAACCTTACAAGTCAAACTCAGTGTAAGACTCCTTAAACATCAAATTGTTTCACCTAGATGTTTTAGCGGGGTGCTATAAAAGCTAATTTAATAGAAAAAAATTGAGCATATTAATGTTTTATTAGAAATTTTACAATTTCCTATATATGTATCTTAAATTATTAACTATATCTAAGGTATAATTTTCTAAGGCACATTGTTAAATGGAAAAAGATACAGAAGAGTATAAATTGTATGATCCCATCTGTGTAAAATAAAAAACAAGTATGCACGTACTTCTAGAAGCATAAACTATATTTGGAAAAAAAAAACCAGCAATTACGCAGTAACGATGGATACCATGAAAGTAAAATGGGTTCCTGGGCATGAGGACGGCAGGAACTTTTCTCACTGAATATCCTTTGAATCTACTGAATTGTGAAGCATGTATTTCTTATACAAAGAAAATAAGCTTAATTTTAGAAAATTACACAACCACCATTTTCCTATTTACCATTTATTAAAGCCATGCCAAACAAAAATGGCAAGAAAACATAGCATTCTCTATATATACACAACTGAAAAAAAAAATTACCTACAATTCCTAAGGAAATGGGTATAAAATATATAGACCAAAAAAAAACAAAAAAAAAAAACAGAAATAGCATTACCTAAAAACAAAGATATTACCTGAAGATCTAAAGCCTGCACATGTTATCATTAACAAAAATTAACAGAAAACAAAGAACCAAATACTTGTGGTATTTAAATTGTTTCTTGAGTGACTAACACTTTGAAATACCCAGGGCTTTATGAAAACTATAGAAACAAGCCCCCAAATTGTCAACGATATAATGTCTGGAAAACCATTCAAATATACAGATAATATATTATAAAATTGTACACTTGAAACCTATATAATTTTATTAACCAATGTCATCCCATTAAATTTAATTTAAATAATGATATATACAGCATTCTGTAATATCCCTCACCAAAGAAAGAAGTAATTTACTAATTTATGTTGTGTTCTAGTTACCTGCTACTCAGAAGAATCAAGATCATAAACAAATGCATGAAAAAGGCATAAGAATAGGAAAAAACCAAAAAGGGCATTTAATATCTTTCTTATTTCAAGGATAACAATATAAGCTATTTTATTTGAGAAGTTCAAGGAAACATCTTCCAAAAGAAAGAGGAAAAATTGAAAATTGTGCAAACTAAATTATAAGTTCAATATTTTAATCAATACTTAAAATATTGATTCTTGGCCTCCTGATAAGATAACAAACATCATATTATACTAAGGGTGATTACAAGTTACCATGAAATGAAAAGTTCAACAAAACAGTAGATCTGGTTTTTTATCTTAAGGTGTTGTGTATGTAAAACCTAATTTTATACTGATAAATACAGTTATTTACTTGTGAAAAAGCCAGTAGGTACTGGAATTCCACTCACCAACAAGTATGTTGCTGATATAAACTGGCTGTATAAAGTGACTCAGCAATGCTCCCTGTACACCAAGCACTTCCCATTTTGTCAATTTGTCACTTGAGGACATACTGCTTACTCTATTAACAACATCTGCAGGACAGTAGACAGTCAGATAAATTTTGCCTTCAACAGCCACGTGAAGACTCAGTTCTTCATTGGCTTCAAATGCAGATATAGAATGTGGATTAAGGCGCCTAGAAAAAGAAGAGAAGTTTTCTTTTAAAAAAAGCAAAGTTGACAAGGTAAAATCTACATGTACCGAACTGTTCTCAAACATGTTTAATTTACGTTTAATTCCAGTAACAGAAACAGATGCAAACCCAAAGCAAGGTAGGAATGGAGTAAGTTGGTTCCACAATATTAATATTCAACAGAAAGTAACCATCTTTATAGCTTCTGACAAAGATAAATTCCATAGTACTGCCATTCTTACCGTCTCTTAAACGCAAATGAAAACCTAATTTTTGTCCCTACCATAGCTTGTGAGTTACTTCTTTTCTCTGCATGAAAATCTTTTAAAACTACAAAATGAAGGAATGGAAAAATAAAACTGATGAATTGTATTCAAGATTCATCTGATAAAATGTTAAAACAATAAAATCTAAAACTATCTTTCTTGACATGTCTCTCGAGGAATGCTCACCTCTTTTCCAAAGGTGTTACTGAAAGGATTTTTAACAAAATATTGACCACTGTTATCTCCAGATGATTAGACTTGAAGTGAATTTTACTTTACTCTTTGTGCTGGTCTGAATCGTTTAAATTTCATGCTGAATGAGGCTACCCATTCATCAGATAATGAAGTTTTGGCCACGCATTGACCAGAAAAACAAACTGCATTCCTTAACTCCTGTATGAATATGTGAGGAGTGCCTGAATCCATATTTTTCCTAAAGTGTATGCAGTCTTAAAACCGGAAAGGAGATTTTCAAAAGCATAGAAAAGTAAATGCTGAAGTACGTGGAATGTGTAAGTAGTAGTCATAGATCAGACCGAGGGGAGGGGAGGGAGAAAGAATCTGTGGCCTCTTGCAGTCTACAAATAATATAGCAGGGTTGGAGGCAGACTCTGGATAGAGATAAATTTGCTTGCTGAAGGGTTACGGAGCACCTGACGCAGCCACCCAGCTGCTTCTAAAAACAACTTCCATAATACTTACAATTGTGACTTAATCTGGGCTGATCCCTTAGGCAACTGGTTCATATAGAGGTAAATGTTGATATTCTGTTTGAGAGTGAGTAAATTAGAAGCTGGTTCTGTACAGAATATTGATTTTTCCATCATAGCAGGATTTTTGCTGTAGAAGAGTAGGAGTTGTCTATAAAAATACCTAAAATAAAAGGGTTGTAACTTTATCATAAAGTCATAAAATCTAAAATGGTGTCTCTTAATAAGCATCACATTTCTGTGTATCATGAATGATATTCCTGTCAAAAGTTCTGATATTGATAAGAACTACTAAAATAATCTCAACCTTATGTAACGAAGAATTAAGTCCCTTAAGAAGTCTTAGGTGAGCCCAGTCTGCCCTGGACCTGCCTTACAGCACCATGTCCTGACGACCACTCCACTCTCATTGCACAGTGGAGTCCTCGACTATCACATCCCGCAAAGACCCACCACGTCCCTACGGATTCCTCCCTTCTTTCTCAGACAGTCCTACTCCCAGCCTCCTAAAGGAAGTGTCGAGTTTCTGCCTTACTTCTCTATTTCCCCTTTCCTGCTAAAACAAACAACAGTTGTTCCTGTTCCTTAGTTGTTTTAAAGACAAAAACACAGGAGCACAGAAATAATACAGTGAAGATCGTAAGCTTTATTAAGAACTAAAGCAGATCTCTTGAAAAACATTACTAATCAGGGAAAAATACTATTTTGCTTATTAAAAAACATGATTTAAATCCAATCATCAGGAAAATGTACATAGTAAAAAATGAAGCACCAGTATATAACAGTGCCAAGCATGGGAAGAAATAAACCCCAAAGAGGTCTCTTTACAGAGGTCAAATAATTTAATAAGCACCAAGGGGGTTGGGAGGACAATAAATTCCATTACCTTCATGGACTTCCCCCAAAACTTTACTGTTAATATTATAAGGTTATTTCCTTATTATTAGAGATACATACTTAAGTTTTTCAGATAAAGTAGTATTCTAAATTCGTTTTAAAATACTCTAGCAAACACCATGAAAAAGGAAGGATGCACAGATTAAATAAGAACAGAATGCTGATAACTAGATTGCTGATAACCAGGTATTGCTTTCAGATTGCTGACAACTGAATGATAACATTCATCATCCTAGTCTCACTTTTGAGTATGTAAAAACTTCCACGAAAATATTTTTATAAGAGTATGGTCAGTGGGGTCAGAGAACCAAAAGCGGGTGGGCACTGCAGGAGGCAGAACTTATTTTCTCACGTTCTCATGGGAAGGGACTTCCCAGCTTCTCTTCCTTAACCTGCTATTCGAGCCCCTTGTGAGGAACAGAGGGACAGATGAGTTTGGAAAAGAAACTAGGCATGCTCACCTCAGCCCCTTTCTTTCTCTTTGAGATCTGCCAGCATAGACATTACCTTACCTACACTGTTACATGGTAAACTCTGCACAGACTTCACGAATAGAAACCCATCAGTTTTTGGATAAGTATAGCTAATTCAGGGGTAAAATATTACTAAGCCTACTTGGTCCAGACCTAAAGCTATACCCTCCATTTACTTTATTCAGTAATAAAGATGGTATTTTTATCTTAAAAAAAAAAAAAAGGGTTGTAGGACTCTTAAAACTGGATTCATAAGATCTTGATAATGAAGTCACTAAAATCCAGACTACTCATTGAAATTACTATGATAAGTTTTCCAAAAGTGACATGGAAATAATAGATTGCTTAAAAAAGTAAGAGACTGACACAGCCTTAGCTCAAAAATCAATAAAAGCGCATTTGTAAATACAAGCACATATATTTGATGGCATTAAACACATTTGTGACTTTACCTAAGGAGAGACCTTCTTGCTGTAACAACAGCATGCGTGTCGTGCAACACTCTTCCATTCGGCTTAATGCACTGGCTGTAATTGTATTCACCTGTGCCGATAGCTACAACTTCGTGCCGTCCAGCTGAAGGAAATCAGTTAACAGCAGCAGGTTATTTTGACCTCCTTCTTCCCTGTGTTCAACTGCTATCTCTAACTTACCATTTTAAAGTTAGTAAAATATATTGACCAAAAAGATGAAAACAAAATTCCACAATTTCATCAAATAAAAGTTTGAGTCTTTTAAGCAGCAAAAATATTTATATACTTCAATAATATCTCAATTAAAAAGGCAGCTGTTTCATATTGTGATACTTCATCTAAATTTTTATAAGCAACAGAATCACCAGATACCCTTGGTTTTCAAATATGCATCTAAGTCTTTTGCATTTTGATTTATTTGGCTGCTAAGAGCCTTCATTTGCCATTCTAGTTCTGTATTAAACAAATTATCAATATATAATACCTCTAATTTTTTCTTATTCTAAACTTTCTCCAAACCAAATAATAATTTTTCTCAGTTCTACTGAACCTTTTTGAAGAAACAAGCACCTAATGCTTTCTCCAGTAGTTTCACTCCATTTACTTATTGCTATATCCCATTTGCGATTTCCTTGAAACAATGCTCAGAAGACACGCAATTCTTTTCTCCTTTCAGATCCTAACCATGGGCTCTTTCTACAGCCTTGTCACTAGCTCATTGTTCTTTTTTCTCATTCTATCTTTTACTTCGGTGTCAATGATTTCGGAAAATCTCTAGTCCTAAGTCTTTCAAACAAAGTTCAGTTTCACATTTGCAACTACCTAAAGTACCTTCATTAATTCAACAAAAATTGTTGCAGTCCTATCACGTACCAGACACTGAAGCAGATGCTAGGAGTAAAATGTTCAGTGAGACGTGCCCTCGTGAAGCTTTTAATAGGAGAAAGAGAAAAAAGACTAAACAAATCACAAATTGTGATAATGGCCTTGAAAGAAACAAATATAAGACTAATGAAATGAATTGGGGGGAGAGGGGGAGTCACCTCACGCAGATCAGCTGCAGAGTCCCTCTCTACGAAACTGAAATTTAAGTTACAGGATGAGAAGAAAGAGGCATAAGGAGTGAGATAAAGGGCATTTTAATCAAAAGGAACAGTTTGTGCAGACCCTGGTCTAAGAGAGACCAGTGTAGCTGCTTCAGTAAAGTGGGATGAAGGAAATGGTTTAAGATGAGGTCAAAGAAAGAGGCATCATAAACAATGCTGAGGGGGTTGTGGATTTTATCCAAGAGCTCTGGCAAAGCTACTGAAGGTCAGGGAGCAAAAAGCATATTGGGTTACATGTTAAGATCACTCTTCTATGAGAAGGTAGTATGCAGGGTCCAAGAAGCTGAATTAGGGGGCCTGTTATAGTAATCCAGATAAGAGACAATAACTTACGTCTCAAATGATGGAGGTTAAATGAAAAAGAATGATCAAATCTGAGATAGTTTGGGGATATCATCAAAAGGACTTAGACGTAAATTGCCAGATGTTAGGGAAAGGGATAAATAATGAATTACTTAGATTTTTAGTCTGAGCAACTGGGTGAATATCACTTACCGAGATAGAGAAAGCTAGAGGGGTAGGATTAAATGGGAAAATAAAGTTCCGTTATCTCTAGTGTACCTGCTTCAGTAAGGGAGAGGGGGAGTGGTGGTAAAGGGGAATTATACAGTGTCGCTGTTAAGTTCTGGAATGGTGATATAAGTTCTGACTTATAAAGGGTAATAGCATAGCCAAGAATTCAGCTTCTTTCTCAGCTTTGCAACTTGACCTACAATGTTGCATGGAGATACTTAAGTTTGATAATGCAAGAAAAAGAGGGGATAACAGAAAGAAGGGAATCACTGAGATGTGAGAGGAAGTGGAACCAGAATTTGAGTGAAGGGTCTGGTCTTGAAGAGGAGCGAGCCTTCCTCCACTTTAACAGTAGAGACAATGGGCATGAGTGGAAGAGGACACAGACTGGGTGGCAGGGTCAGAAGGAAGCTTGGATCTGATAGCTTCTTACAGACCTAATTAATAATTATGAGGCAAGGCCTAGCTAACGGCAAGGATGGAAGAGAGGTTGTGGGGCATTTGAGAACAAAGGAAAAGCATGAAACAGCCATCACAGAGAATGTGTGAGCAGTCCTACTGCTGACAGGCTGGCTGGGAGTGAAGAATACCAATGTGAGGTTTCTAACAATACATTTTAAATACATACTGATTGTGAGAGTATTCCAGAAATGTGTACTTGATTTTGCTCAGGCTTTCCCCACTCCATTCACAATCATGTGTCTAAAACCAGATTTATTCTTCTCACCCATGCCCTTCTTGACACAATTTCACATCAGCATCCAGATTTCCTATTTGTATGGAAATACCATTCTCCTATGTAACCTTGAAATGATGTTATTTTATAAAAAATTTTTTCTTGTTCATGTCTATCTCAACTCTAACATAGGTACTCCATCACAACCATCTTAGCTGTGATTCCCTAACGCAGATTCAATCCTTGTAATATTTTTTAAAAACTGTGTTGTCCATTATTTCTTAAACATTATCTTAATCATCACAAATTTATTAAACTTTAACTAAGTGCCAAGTACTGTGAAATTCTTTTTTTAGATTATCGTATCTAACCCTAACAACTTCATGAAGTAGAGGTTACTATTTCTATCTTTAATACATGAGAAAATTGAAACGGAGAAGAAAATTGAAACCAACGGTTGTAACTTGCTCAAAGGCATCTAAGTAGCAAAGTCGGCTGGGCCTGACACTAGAGCCCTCAATAACTTTAGTACATTATCGTCCCTTGTTCAAGAACCTTTCACTGCTTATTAGCGACCTCATTAAATCCAACTTTTGATGGGCTTTTAAGCCACTCTACAATCCGGTGACATCTCATCGACCTAACTACGTCTTGTATTCTTACTGCATGTATGCTCTTCTGCACTAGCAAAGTTCTCTCTCATTCTCCCATTAACAGTTTTCTCAGTGCTACTCTTTTTCCTCATGTCTTTCTCTCTCCAAGAATGTCTTCCTTTCCTTTATTTATCCAAACCTTATTAGTCCTTAAAGTTGCACCATAAGTCTCACTGGTTCCTAAAGATTTTAACTTTATTGGTTTTCTCCTATCTATGAATTCTCATGCATTTCTAGATTACAGAAAACAATTTTTGACTTTTATCATCTTAGACTTTCAACAGTATATATATCTTCTCTTCCCACCTAGGTCATAAAAACTCTTTAAGAATAGAAACCAAATCTCACATTGCTTTTATATCATCTTTAATATCTTATTCAGAGATAAATATACAATTCAAATATTTGTAATTAGTGATCAATATAGAACATTAAGGAAAAACAGAAGATGTAGTTGGAATCACATCATAATGTCCACAAGAAAAACCACAGATTCGTGATTTTTTCACATTTTAATCTTTTCTTACTTGAAAATGAAGGAGATGTTAATTTTTATAGAGCCCTTCTCAATGTCTCTTATAATGGGGATTAGATCTGAGGTTGATACTGGTTCCAAAAGTTATTTAAAATGTTAGGCAATTCACCATTCTATAGTTCTCTACTGGTTTCTGGTTGGCATACCTGATCTCTACCTTTGAGAAACTTTGTGTTTAATGACCCACACCTACTAGAAAAGGCTACTACAATCGATAAAACAACAGTATTAACAGGTGTAAAGATAATTAAAATACTACACTAGTACAGCTCAGATTATTAAGATATTTAATAGTTTTTCTATAAACTAACATACCCCAAATATTTGGACTTACCTCTTTCAATTATAAAAGCAGCCAATGAATTGCTACATTTCAGATATTCCAAATGTCTAGAAATTAGTTGATTAAATGTTTCTTTAACAATCTGCGAAATTTTTGCATACTGCATGTGTCTCCCTTCTAGAAAAAAAACAAACGCAATATGAACTTAGACAGCATTGTACTTGCTCCCAGAGGCCTCCATTATTCCTATTATAATCTCATAATTGAATGTTAATAATTTATAAAGATATGTGAGCAAGTTTGTAATCTATGTCATGACTGAAATTTTAAAGTACTCAATTCTAAAGGAACATAAGTTATTGAGCTTTTAAGATAACTTCTTATAAAAAATGTAAAAAAAATTACATATTAGAAAATTACTGATTTATATTTGATGAAATATTCAAAAGTCATACAGGACACAAGACCATTCTTTGTTGTATGGGACTATCCCACACTGTCAGACAACTGACATCTCACTGAACGCCAACAGTCTTCCACAATCCCTGTGACAGTCAACAAAATCCACTCCTTAGCATTTGCCCCACTGAGAACCACTACAAAGCATTAAGCACTTAGATTCTTGATAAAGTTCCAAGTCCCCACTAAAAACGTTCTAAACTTTGAAAGGGGATAAAGACAGTTTTAAGTTACTAGGATTACCATAGAACAGTATATAACAAAGAATGTGCATCAAAAGTCACCCAGTGATTTTTTTTTTTTTTAATATGAGTTTTAAATTCTGGGGCGGGGCCCTGGTCATCTGTTGCTTTGCATGCATATGCCTGTGTATCCCTAGCAAAGAACCACTGTCCCAGAGAACAAGAGGTTGCAGAATCACTTAATCTTATGCTTCAGGAAGTTTAGCTGCAAACCACTGAGAGTTCCCGATGTTTCATGATGGCTGCTACATAGTCTACCAAGTGGTTCATAGTCCATTTAATATTTTCAGAGCAAAAAAAGTGATGAAACAATTTTGCTCTCATGCATCGCATATATATGAAATGTATAATTAATCATAATTTTCATAGAAAATTTTTTTACCTGCTTAATAATCATTACATTAAAAAGATGCACAAATAATAAAAATTCAATGTTAGCAGTCTCAGCTAATATTCTGCTTACTAAATACAACTTGTTTTAGTTAGACCATTTACATGTTTTTCTTTATATTTAACTTAAATTTTATTTATATTAAACTTAAATTTTTCTTTGTTAATATTGTTAATGCTCTCTTCTTGGCAAAAATGGGTCACATTATGAAAATAAATGAGAAAAACAGTCACAAAGGTAATCACAAAATGAAGCTCTGGGGAGGAAAGAATGAATTACTGGCTATATTGTATATAATCACAAAGCATACAATGTGGAGGTGCAAATTATTATTATAATTCCATGTTAGCACATATTTCACTCAAATTGGTCAAAACCATCAATATGTGGTGTGTAAATTAGTTTTTGGTCCCTATGTAGTAAAAATGTAAATGAGAAGTACTCAGCAACTCGGCTCTGCGTATCACCAAAAACTCACGATACAAGAGCAGTATTCAATTTAATGTTATTTTAAATTTTAACTATTTTTTTACTAAAACAGTAATACAAGAGATATACACTCAGAAGTCTTTCTCTCCAAATGCAACCACTATTACCAATTTCTTATGAATATTTTGAAAAATAATCTATAAATATAAATATATATCAATTAAAAAAATAAAAACTGGAGCATGTTAGAACCCACTTTTTACATTTTCTTGGTCTTGGATATCATTCAAGGGTAGACATTCGTGCCACTCTTCCTAATGGTTCCATAGAATGAGTGTACTCTACTATAATTTATTTAAATACGTTCTATATAGTAATTATTTTGTTATGATATAGAACAGAAAAATACACTGCAATTAGTTCTAACAGACAAGAATTATGTGTTCGGCAAGAGAATCTTTCACTATACATTATAAAATTTTGATATACCTCTTGATCTTAATTCAGTGTTTAAGGAATTAATCAGTATTGTGAATATAAAATCTTAGTTACTAAATGTGTTTCTTATGTGCATGTGTGTGAAGGAATAAGAAGCAAGAGCAATATTGTTTTCCCTACATGTGCCAGCTATTGAGGAAACAAAATGTTCTTACAAATTACTGTAAATGAAGGGTGTGACAAAACGTGACACACATAATGCCAATTACAATAGTTTGATTTTGAGTTGCTAATTTCAAGTGATCTTTAGTATCATGAGTTACTTGATCCTATCTTCAGAGACAAAATACCACTATTTTTAATGAAGATATGGTCCAGCTGGAAATATGGCAAAGTAGAAAGGCTGTGAAATAGTGATACCGTCCCTAACAGGCCCAACAGGAGATGTTCAGGAGATTTTTGTGGGTGCAAATCTTTTTTTCTCAAAAGTGATAACATCCAACTCCTGTGTTTACACTTAAGCTTGAAGGATGATGTTTGTTCTTTCTCTGACTGACAGTTGACTTCTGACTTGACCTTAGCAAACCTGACTCTACCCTTGTATTTCTTTAAACATATTAACCATGTATTTTTAGTTCCTCATAGATTGATCTGTTTTCTCAGGGTAACCATAATCTGTACTATTTGCCAATCACTGACTTGGGGTTCTATCTCACTATTGTTTAAACACGTCTGCAGCAGCTGACCAGAAAGACTAACACTGCTTCCCAAATTCAGAGATTAGTGTTGTTGGGCTGATCCCTCACTGCCCTTCTGTTCATCAAGTCTTTTGAATGTGCTTTTTTTTCCCCTCTAGTCTGGTCCTTTTACTCCACACAAGCACACGAATGTGCAAAGCCTTTCTTTATTCAGAAAACAATAGAAAACCAAGCTTAAGTAGGCATAAAACTGTTCTTAAATCTTCATCTCCAGACCTAGAAAAGAGACACTTTTTCTTTTCCATTTTAATTCTACAAATATCTCAACTTTAAAGTCTGAAGTGTTACTATTATGTAGACAATGGAGAAATTAAGAATAATTTCCTCCCTTTCAGGAGATTTATAACTAAAGGGGAAAAGTATACAATAACCAATATACAATGTTGAATACAATGAAAGTGTTATAATAAAATAATAGTAGTTACTATTTAATGAGCAACCACTGCGTATAGGCAGTGACATAAGTATTTTACATCAGGGGTCCCCAACCCCAGGGCCAAGGACTATTCTGGGCCATGGCCTGTTAGGAACAGGGCTGCCAGCAGGAAGTGAGCAGCAGGTGAGTGAGAGAAGTATCATTTGTGTTTGCAGCTGCTCCTCAGTGCTAGCAACACTGCCTCAGCTCCATCTCAGATCATCAGGCATTAGATGCTCATGGGAGCACCGGTCCCTGGGGCCAAAAAGGTTGAGGACCGCTGTTTTACATGCATGAATTCATTTAATTCTCTTAATAACCATAACAATAAGGTAATTATTGTTATGACTGTTTTATAGATGAAGAAATTACATGCATAGAGAACTAAATGGTCCTAGGTCAGGTCATACTAGTAACTTGAACTGCAGTTGTAGTTTTCTTGGGCTTGAGTGACAAATAACTACCTTTTTAAACAAGTGAATAGACTTGACATGAATGTCTCAACCATCAAGCACCAGAAAGCCAATGGTTTTTCATTAATGACAAATGCACCAAGGCAAAGAATTCTCAAAAAGGCCATTACATGCAACTGATGAAGTATCTCTTTATAGGAAAAAAGCCATTTCTTCAATCTTTCTTCTCCATTCCTTACTGTAATTTTTAGCAGAGTATGGAAGGAAGTTCTCTTCTTTGTATGACAGGTTTGAATGATAAAATATTAATGTATATTTTCATATCTATGCATATTTTAATTGTGTTGTTATAATTTTTAATTGGGTTACTCTTCTAAAAAAGAACACCATAAAAGACTTTCTTACCATAATGTACTTTTGAAACATACACTGGTTCAGGTGAAGCAATAGGATCTGCAGGGATAGGTGGAGGACCTGTAAATAAAACAAAAATATCAGGAAACACAGAACTTCACTGTTCCAAAGAGCAGGTACCTTACTACTGCATAATAACATATAAATCCAAGAATGATTATTTTTTCTGTATACTCCTGCCAACTCTAGACTGTCAAATATTCATTAGCTAAGTTTTGATAAATGTCTTTCCTATATCGAAACCAATTATACAAACATATTTCTGGGTGTCCTAACCTTATGCTACTATAGAGCTTGCTCTCTAACAGATGTCACACTCTGAAAAGCAATTAAAAGGAAAGTCTGTTTTAGATGCATAGGAACGATTTTCTATTTACAATAATACTATGTAAAACATTTTAAATCAATATTTTATCAAAAATTTAAGAAATAAAAATGATTGTTTTTAATGCTATTTTACCGGTGTGTTTTCTAGGGGCATGCTATAGTCAAAGTTTTCAAAGCTTTAGTCCCATTCTTTGAAATGACTTTGCAATTTGGTTCCAAAGTTAGGGAATCCAGGAAAAACAAGAAAAGAACAAGACACTAAACCAAAGGGACAAGAAAAGATCAGGAAAGCTTAAATGAAGAGGCCACAGGAGCAAAGCTTCCACTAAAGTAGTCAGCATCTCTCAGAAATCACTCATAAAGACAAAGAAAAACTGAACTGCTACAGTGAACTTAATTTTGAGTTAAATAAGAAACTGATTAAATATCTAGACATTAACAAGGAAAGATAGATAATGTCACATTGGGGCTCACATTACTTCAGCAAGTGCCGACTATTGTTAGACATATATGTTCTGGATTTTAGATAAGCAAAACTTTAAAAACTCAGCAAAAGATGGATTTTTTTCTCCATTTACTCGAATGAGTAGGGCCCAAGTGAAATTAAAACTAAAAATTAAATCCTATTTATCAAGCACAAATAATATCAATAAATAAAGAAAATGTGACTGTACAAGTTGGTCTGCATTTTAAAACACCAAATCCAAATAGGCAAAGTAATCTTGAAAAAGAGGAATGAAGTTGGAAAACTCACAGTTGCTGAGGTCAAAATCTAATCCAAAGTGATAATAATCAAAAAGTATGTTAATGGAATAAAGACCAATGGACTAGAACAGAGAACCTAGAGATAAATCCCCATGTATCTGGACAAATGATTATCAACAAAGATGCCAATACTATACAATGGGGGAAAAGACAGTCTTTTCAACAAATGATACTAGAAATACTGGTTATCCACATGTAAAATAAAGTCAGATCCTTAACTAACCCTATATATAAAAATTAATTTGATATAGATTGAAGACCAGAACATAAGAGCTAAAACTACAAAACTCTTAGAAGAAAACATAGGTGAAAAGCTTCAGGACAGTGGATTTGGCAATAATTTCTTGGATCTAACACCAAAGGCATAGGCAATCAAAGAAAAAAATAGACAAACTGGACTTTATCAAAATTAAAAAATTTTGTGAATTAAAGGCCACTATTAACAGAGTAAAAATGCAAATCACAGGAGGGGAGAAAATATTTGCAAATCACATATCTGATGAGACCGATATCTGGAATATGCAGAGGACTCCTAAAACTCAACAATAAAACAAACAACACAATTTAAAAATGGGCAAAGAACTGGATTTCAAAATTTCTCTAAAGACTATATATAAATGGCCAATAAGTACATGAAAAAATGCTAAAAGTCACTAATCATTAGGGAAATGCAAATCAAAGCCACAGTGAAATACCATATCACACCCATTAGAATGGCTACTATAAAAAAATTAAACAACAGAAAACAGTAAGTGTTGGTGAGGATGTGGAGAAATAGGAACCCTTGTCCATCCTCTGTGAGTGGGAATGTAAAACAGTGCAGCCATAATGGAAAACAATATGACAGTTCTTTAAAAAATTAAATATAAAATTAATGTATGATCTAGCAATTCCACTTCTGGGTATAAAACTCAAAGACTGAACAGTGGAAATCAAAGAGATATCTGCACATGCATGTTCACAGCAGCATTATTCACAACAGCTAAAGGCTGAAGCAACACAAGTCAACAGACAAATGGATAAACAAAATGTGTTATATACACTAAAATATTATTTAGCCTTAATAAAGAAGAAAATTCTGATACATGCTGCAACATGCATGATCTTTGAGGGACATTATGCTAAGTGAAACACACGTCACAAAAAGACAAAAACTGTGATTCCACTCGTGTGACTCTAGAGAAGTCGAATTCATAGAAACAGAAAATTGATGGTAATTGCCATGGGGTTAGTGAAAGAGGGAATGAAGAATAATTATGTAATGGGTATAGAATTTCAGTTCCGCAAGATGAAGAGTTCTGGAAGTTGAAGTCTAACAAAGCGAATACACTCAACATTATTACACTGTACACTTTAACATGGTAAAGATGGTAAGTTTTATGTTTTATATATATGCATGTATAATTTTATTTTGTTATTTTTACCACACTAAAAACTTTTAAAATAATTTTTTAAAAAGAGGTACAGAAATAAACTAAACTTAATGCCAGATTTTTAAATCATTGAGTCAAAAACTTAAAGATTCAAAACATAACTTGGTAATATTAATCGCATTGCCCTTACAAATACTGAGAGCAAGAGTTTTTATATAGTTAATAAAAAATAAGATTATCTTTAAAAAAACATGTACAAAATATAAAATATATGAAAATAATTTTGATGAGTTCAGAATTTTGAAAAAATTAAAATTAGAGTTTTTAAAATTTATATTATAAATAAGGAGGACAGGATAGAAAAACTAATGGAAAGTTAACAGTGAAAAGAAGAAATAAATACTCAATTCTTACAAGTTCTGCTTTTCACATTAACTTGTTAAACACTCTGGAAAGACAAAGCATAAAAAAATAAATCTGAAAAAATCACTAGTCACACCAAGCTGTAGGTGGGTAGGAATAAAGACTGAATAAATGAATGAGAGACAAACATGAAAGTTTGTAAAGACAGCGAAATTATAAAGTGATAAAATCAGGACTCAAAATTGTCAAGACTAATTTCATACTAGAAAGATGGGTTTCTAGGTTAAAGTCACTATCTTTCCAAATAGTTAAAAGAAAAAAAAAAAACCCAGCAAAACATCCATGTGACAAAAAGAGGAAAAAACAAAACAAAAAACCCATAACGCAACACTTATCAGACATTTATAGTAAATGCAAATGTTAAACTGTTCTATTAAAATATTCTCTGATTACATCAAAATACCATCTAATTTTATGCCAAATAGAAACTCATAAAAACCAGAGAGTCTATGACATTAGACAAAACCAAAAAATAACTAGAAGTAGCATCATAGGTATTAGGAAAAAAAATATTTCAGTACTGAACTATATATATAATATATACAGCATATTATAAAATAGAATGAAAAATAATTTTATATTGAATTAAAAAGCTACACCCTGTAACAAAGTAAAATCATTACATCATTGCTCTTTATAGATCAAATAACATGTAAAATATAAATCAAAGTATTTTAAGAAAATAAGGATAAAATGACATTTATAATCCCAGCATGTATAAGACATTTACCAAAATCACCAAACCGAGCCCTAAAAGCTTAATAACAGTGAAAAATAGTGAACAGAAAATAACATGAAAATTAACAAAGTACTTTTCTAAGTACTTATCAAATACAGAATATGACAAACTATTTGAAAACAATAAGACCACACATCAAAACTTATGAGATGTGGCAAAAATAAATAATTTTTAATTATTAAATAATGGTTTTAGTTAACAAATAGTAAAATAAAAATATTTGAAATAAGAACTAAACTTAAATGACAAAATAACCTGAAGTATTACGAAAGAAAAATTGAAATAGCCTAAAAACAAACAAAAAGGGCCCCAGTATTTGAAGAAAGTGATTTGAATAAATAAGTATGAATTAAAAAAATTGAATTTATCATCACTGCTTAAATCAAACTGACATGTTCATTTACAGGTAAACCAAACTATAAACCTAACATGAAATGAATATTGACAAAAATTGCTTAATATGCTAGTATACGTAACATGTTAACATATTCCTCAAACTGATTAATATTTAATAAGAACTACTATTTGATTATACATTATTCACAAGGCAATGCTAAAATGCTTTGCATGTATTATTCATTTAATCCTAATGATACACAGAAGGTAGTTACTATTATTGTCCCTTTTCAAATAATGAAACAGGCTTAGAAGGCAAAAAAGGGTCAATATTCCAACCTGAGCAATTTAATTCTGGAGTTTACGCTCTTACCATATTTGCTAAGCTACCTTAGGCCATTATTTGCTCAAGTAACTCTAGCATTACTTAATTTAACGCAGGCAAACTTCACAAAAATTGCATTAAAAACTTCTAATAAATGTACAGTGTTAAGTGCATAATAAGAATCCAATAAATTATAGAGATAATCAAGTTTCAGGACTCGAACCCACTGACAATCTGAAGAGTTATCAAACAGTTCAGCAACATGTTTCCCTTTTGGAGCTGAAATATATAAGAGCAATTTTAAATACTATTAAATATATCAGCAATCAAATAACAATGGAAGGAAATTATTCAAATCCTGCTACTTCTACTTTGTAGCTGCCAGGTAACTCTTCATTAAACATAAATCTTTCGGGTGATTCCTCCTTAAAAATACAAAAACTTTATAATCAAGAGTATTTACCTGATGTTTCTAAATTTCTTGGTTCAGGTTCATCCAATTGTAGAAGCTCATCAAGAGCTAATTTTGCTGCATTGGATCTAGACTCCTTTTTATTCTGTCCCAGTCCTGTCTTGTATTGAATACCGTCCACCACAGCACAAAAAGCAAAATATGGTCCCATAACATTACCTTGAAAAAGAACTCAGAGTGAATGCTGTAGGACTTCACAGTATAATCCTGCAAAAGATACCTGTTACACAGGAAATCATCCCAGTACAAAAATTGTGGCAAACCAGCTATCAAGGCCTATCAGTTTTGTAGGGGCCGTATAGGTTAAAGTACAGCTGGGTGGGCCACTCAACTAGTTGAGGAGCCTGTCAAGCTGCCAGGCTGGCTCCAGATTCAGCATCAACAACAGGGCCATACATGGAGTGACAGTGTCTTGTATAATGCCTGGCAAAGGTAAGCAAACAAACATCTGTCAACTGACCAATGAGGCAAAATGTGGAGCCTTTGGCAACCTCTCTTCTTTCAAACTTCAATACTAATAAAGTTGAATTTCTGCCACCCTCTGAGTGCCCCGACACTCATAAGCTCCAGAAGGGAGGGTACCCATTTGAAGAAATTCTATGCACCTCTCAGGGAGCCGCGGTCAGCAACTCCACCCGTCATAGCCTTGGAGCAGGTGGAGGAAGGGGAATTCACAAGGAAAACCAAAACATAAACAAAATAAAAAATTAAACTGGATGTCCTCTCATCCAAAATTCCTAGGACTATTCAACTAGTAATTTACACAATTACTTTCACTAGTTTTCATATTTGCCCAATAAAAACGGAAAGGAAATCATTTCTTAAATTTACAGGCCAAAGAGTTTTTGAGTTTTATTTGTTGGTATTTGGACTTTAAGAGGCTTTCAGGAAACTTAAGTCTCCACTATGATTACTCATGGCTAAGTACAATGTCACTCTACATAAGCCTCATTATTATGATCTTATCTTCTCACAAAGTACATTAACTGCTAGGTTTTTGTTTTCATTTTTTTTAAAGATGTACCATCAAGGTTTTACAAGCAACTCTTGACCTTATCTGGAAAAACTGCTTCCTTCCACCATCTATGACCTCAGTTTCTCAAATTCCTTCCTTCATGACCACCTAGCTTCCAGGTGATGAGCCTTTAAGCTTCATCTGGTTTACACCCCAGGTTCTCAAACTTCGGTGTGGATCGAAATAACCTGTAGAGCTTGTTAAAAATACTGATACTCTGATCTCACCACCAAACCTACTAAGTCGGATTATTCAACTACTACTATGCACATAAAATAAACATTAACAATCCATTAACGATCAATGGGTTGTTTTTGAGTAGCTTTTGCTCAATCAGATCAATGAAGATTTGCCCTGATCAATTTTTTTTTTCTCTGTGACCAATAGTTTACATTTTCCAAGGGCAGTCTAAAGAGAATGAAAGGCAACTAGTTACATAGAAATTCAGCCCATAGTACTGATCACATGTAGTGATCCAATGCACAGTGATAGGACCGAGGAAAACTCCCTTCTACATTAATACCCTATTTTTGTCACCTGTTAGTTTTCTGCTTTTTCATCCAAGAAAAGACTAGAAACTTGACTTTACTATGACAATCTTTACTAAAATCTCAAAAACTTTAACTTCTTTGGTAAAGATGCTAACTTTGAGACCCACATCGGCAAAAGTTAGTATTGGGAAGAAAATGTTAAAGAAACCAAACTACTTGAAAGTGTGTGTGTGTGTGTGTGTGTGTGTGTTTATATATATACATACACATTTTTTTTTAAAGACTGTGCTTCTTTGACAGTCATATCTTCGGCCTGTCAAAGCCTTTTAAGACCACTGATTCTCTTACCTCTCGACTTTCCTAAAGTTCTTCCTAGTCACTGGTCATACAGTGAAGATATTAGAAGTGCTTTCTGCATTTGACCAATTTATACTCCTGTAGCCTTCCACAGGCACAGCGTGGTAACAGAAACTTCTGGTTATGGGGGCAGTTTAAAGAGAATGGAGAAAATAGCCATAGACAAATCTGCTGATGAGTTATCGATCATGTGATATTTTTATCTTTGATCTTTGAATTTCAGAAGCCAAATTTGACCACAATTTTGTTATACATCAACATCACAGAATCCTTCTCATAAGATAATCATAGTCCAAATACTTAACATCTCTAAAAACCATGTTTACTCTATAAGTATTTACATGTGAACATAATCTACAAGACTGATCTGATTTCAGTTCAAGTAGCCATACACAAAAAATTAAAATCCAATGATTATAAAAATTTTGTACATGAGTTATTTGCAGAGGCTCAAAAGGCTAAAGATATATTAACATAAAATTTCTTAAGCATACTTGTCAAAAATAGTAGTTGTAGAACCCTACCATTACATGAAAATAGAAAATAATCAAACTTAGTACCACTCGTGCTCTGCTTTTAATAGGAAAGTATTTTCCAATATTGTAAAACCAGATACGACTTTGCACTTGCCTGTTGTTACTGTTTCCTTAAGGTCAAGCTGAACCCTCTGCATTTGTGCAAACTGGTGCAAGGCTGACACAGGATTTATCTCCCCACGTTTGTATTTCATTATAAATTCCTTGGGTATTTTTTTTGGAGGGAGGATGGGGTTTGAAATAGATGAAAGACCTTTGGAAAGCAATGGTTCTGGGAAATTACCTAAAAATAAATATTTACACTTGTCAATTTGGTAAAATAAAGAAAATAAGCAAAAGCACTAAACCCTCCCCTTAAATGGAAGACTATCCTGACAGACTTGGTCATATGTGTTTTTCCTTATATACAAATTTCCACTACTCAGTTTTGGAACAAATGACAAGTGCAACCTGTTACTGTATATAGCTTTTGGAGTAAAAGATAATTTTAGAAAGAAATATGATCATGGTCATACCATTAAGTAATATCAGAGAATCATAGAATTTTAGTGATGTCAAGGTCTTCAGAGGCTAAGCCATTTTTACACACGATGTCACTAAAGCCTAGAATGGAGTAAGACACAGACCTGAGACTAGACCCTAGTTTTTTGCTTCCCATTGGCTTTTATATTACCTTTCTACCCTGAATTCAACCAAGTTTTTAAAGTGTGTTGTGTCCCTGCTTTATATTTAATAGTATGGTAAATGCTATGTGGGATACAAATCAGTTTCACTCCAATCCCTTCCCTGAAGGTATAACTCAGCCTCACTTCAAAATGGCAACACACACTCGTCGACTGGTAAAAATAAAAATAAAAAAAAAATAAGTGAACGGCAAGGGGAAGAATTTCTACAGGCTTCTGACACTGTCAGGAGTCAAATCCGAGTTCCAAGTGGGACCTGGCCACAGGTAAATGAACATATACCCAGGAAACATTTAAACCAGAGGCTCAAAAGAACGTAACGGCCCTCCCAGAGTCTCGAAGAACTGAGCCATTATTACAAATGAAAAAGAAGTCCTACCCGTCACTTGTGTAACCTTGGATGCCATATTCGACAGGCTGTAACTTTCCGAGGAATGTGCGGTGGGTGCAGCTACCGTCTGGGCTGATGGCTGAACTGGCAAGTTCTTTTTCAGCATCTGGGCAAAGCTAGGGACCCGGGAGGTCTGAAACCAGTCATTGTTAGCAGACATTTTCTCACCTACAAATCATTTTTAAAAACAAATAAATATTGGCAGAAAATAAGAAACAAAGCCCTAGGTAAACGAAAAACACTCTAAAAGTAAACAAACAAATAGAAAACATGTCCATAAATGGCCTTTACACACAGAGGCTCCGTCTCTTTAACTGACGTCATGGCGGCTTTGTGACTAGTTTAAAAGGCACGGAGCCTTCTCTGCCAAGTAAGTCCTTCCCCTATGTGGCGCTGCAGAAGGGGACAGCAGGACCCGGGACGCCCGGGGCCAGGGAGCCTGAAAGCTGCTCTCCCGTCAGGAGGACGAAGGGGAAAAGAAAACCCGGTGACAGGAGAGGCGCAGCGGCCCGTTGGCGGCCGCCCGCGTTCCAGCCCAACTCCCACCCACCGAGGTCGTCTTTGCGGCCCTGTCGGTCCGAGCCCGCGGGCGGGCAGCTCAGGCCCGGCCGCAGGCTGCGGGGCTCGCTGGCTGACGCCGTCGTTGCCTCCTCCCGGCCTCAACCTCTCACTTCAGGCCGCTGTGCCTGAGAGCCACGCGGCCAGCGCGGCGGCTTTCGAAAGCGGCCTCGCGGCGGCCCTGCACAACCCGACTGGCGCCCCCGCGCCCGCCTCGTCCAATCACCAACCGCCTCCGCGCGCGCGTGCCTGGCTCCGCGCATGCGCCTGCGTCACTGAGCGTGAGGCGCTGCCGAGCGTCGTGCGCACTCGAGGCTGCCTGATGCCGCCGACCTCGTGGTCCAAGTGCGGCGCTCCGGGCGGTCTGGGGAAGTCCAGCGAGGTGGTTCCGGGTGGGCCGCGTCGCTCAGCCTCCTGCCCGACGCCACCCTTTGTCTTCACAGGGCCCTGCGCCCGGGCCGCCTCGTCCAGGCTGCCAGGCCGTCGCCTCGCGGCTCCCCGGGGACGCGCTTTCAGTTCTTCGTTCTCGTGAGAGTTGAAGGAGGACCTCACGGAGGTGTTAGCCGATATCACCAAAAACATTTTTAATAGTAAATTACTAAATAAGTTTTGGCACTTAACCCAGAAGGAAGCCAAGGAATTGAGTGACATTGTTTATAAGAAAATCGAAATGCCCCGCTTTTTTTTTTTTTTTTAAATACACACACAAGGTTTCTCAAGGGTTAAAACATTTTAACTGAAGGAAAGAAAAAATAACAATAGAATTGATGGTATTCTGCCTCTAGCAAGAAATATTACCCATCCACAAATAACTATTTGGGAGAAAAAAACAGCCTCAGTCCTCTCATTAAGCAATGGTTTTTCAGTAAAAGAGTATTTCTTTAGTGGTTATCAAAATGTGTTGATTATGCTGCTTTGATCAAGTGCCATTAATAATAATAACCCAGAATTTTTTCTTAACATTTAGAAACTTTCGCTTACAGTAAATTTAAAAAAAAAAAAAATTGACTTGTTGCCAAGAAGTATGAAAAGAATGATGAGTAAAAATTTTTAAGTACAAAAATATGTAATTATATTAGGATCAAATTTCAGGAGGGATATGGAATGGAAATAGCTCAAGCAGCAAAGGGAATGGGTATAAATTACTCTTGAAGATAAAGCATATATATAGTTTTGTTTTGAGATACTTTTGTATTTACAGAAGAATTATAAATAGTATAGAGAGTACTGGATGATGTAATAGTTCTAGTTTTAATTTTTTGAGGAAACTCCATACTCTTTCCCATAGTGGCTGCACCAATTTACATTCCCATCAAAAGTACACAAAGATTCTTTTTTCTCCACATCCTTGCCAACACTTATTTTTTTCTTTTTGGTACTAGCTAGTCCATCAGCTGTGAGGTGGTATCTCATTGTGGTTTTGATTTGCATTTCCGCAATTATTAGGCAACTTCATGTATTTGTTGGCCAACTGTATGTTTTCTTTGGAAAAATAATTATTCAGCTCCTCTCTCCGTTTTTAACTGGATTGTTTTGTTGTTGTTGCTGTTGAGTTGTATTAAGTTCTTTATATATTTTCGAATATTTACATCTGATCAGATATATGATTTGTAAGTATTTTCTCTATTCCATTGGTTGCTTTTTAATTTTGTTGATGGGTTCCTTTCCAATGCAGAAACTTTTTAGTTTGATGTAGTCCCACATGTTTATTTTTGTTTTCATTGCCTTTACTTTAGGTGTCAGATCCAAAAAAATCATCACCAAGACTGATGTCAAAGAGCTTACCACCTGTTTTCTTCTAATTTTATAATTTCAGGTCTTATGTACAAGTTTTTAATCCATTTTGAATTTTGGGGTATGGTATAGTAGTCCAATTTCTTTCTTTTATGTGTGGCTCTCCAGTTTTCCCAGTACTATTTATTGAAGGGGCTAACGTTTCCCCACTGTATATTTTTGGCTTCTTAATGTAGGCATTTATTGTTGTGAACTTACTTCTTAGAACTGCTCTTGCTGCATCCCACAAGTTCTGGTATATTGTGTTTCCATTTTTGTCTTAAGAAACTTTTCTTATCCTTTAATTTCTTCTTTGATTCATTAGTTGTTCATGATAGTGCTTAATTTTCATGAACATTTTTCAACTTCTTCCTGTTACTGATTTCTAGTTTCATACTACTGTAGTCAGGAGATACTTGGTATGATTTCAAAGTTATTGAATTTACTAAAATTTGTTTTGTTTCTTCGCATGTGGTCTGTCCTAGAAAATGTTCCATGTGTGCTTGAGAAGAATATGTATTTTGCTGTTATTGGACTGTTCTGTAAATATCTGATAGGTCTATTTGATCCACAGCATTGTTCAAATCTTCTGTTTTCTTATTGATTCTGTCTGGTTGATCTAATTATTATTGAGAGTGCAGTATTAAAGTCCCCAACAATTATTATATTACTGTTTCTCTTTTTAACTTTCTTAGTTTTTACTTCTACATGTTTAGGTACTACAATATTGGGTGCATAAATATTTACAATTGTTATGTTTTCTTGATTTATTGACCCCTTTATTATATAATGACCTTGCCTTTTTGCTATTTTTAGTTTAATGTCTATTTTATCTTTGTTCGTTAACATTTGCTTAACATGTCTTTCTGTCTCTATGTATGTTTTAAGGCTAAAGCGAGTCTCTTTAAAATAGTATCTTCTTGGGTATTGTTTTTTAATCCATTCAGCCATTATGTTTAACTGGATAATTTTATCCATTCATGTTTAATTATTTGTAAGTACTATTGTCATTTTGTTGTTTTATAGATCTGTTGTTCCTTGTTTCTTATCCTGCTTTTTTGTTTTGATGTCTTTTGTTATCATTATGGTTTGACTCATTTAAAAGTATAATTACTACAGGATTTTCCTTTGTGGTTAACATGAAGCTTACATAAAATCTTAAACTTGTAACACCCTATTTTAAACTGATAACAGTTTCAATGGAATTTGTAGAATTTACACTTTTACTTCTCCCCTTCACACCTTAGCTTATTGCTGTTGCAATTTACATGTTTGTTTTTTACTGTGTAACTAATAACAGATTATTGTAGCTATGGTTATTTTTATTTCTTTTTTTTAACATTTAGTTGTAAATGAATTATATACCAGTATTGCCACATTGCAGAATCTATGACTATGTATTTACCATTACCAGTGAGATTTACTCTACTTTTCTATGTTTTTATGATGTTAATTAGCATTTTTTTTCACTCTCGAAGAATTCCCTTTAGCATTTCTTTAAGTCAGGTCTGGTGGTAATGAACTCTTTTAGGTTTTGTTTGGGAAAGTCTTTTCCTTCCTTCGTTTTTGAAGGACCACATCACCAGGTATAGAATGTTCGGTTGACAGTTATTTTTTTTTTCAATATTTCAAATATGTCATCCCATTCTCTCCTGGCCTGAAAGGTTTCTGTTGAGAATTTTGCCAATAGTCTTATGGGGTTCCCTTGTATGTAACTTTTCTGTTGCTGCTCTTTATATTGTCGACTTTTAATAATTTAATTACAATGTGTCTCCATGTAACCCTAGCCCAGTTCAACCAATTTGGAGTCCTTTGGGCCTCGTGGATCTGGATGTCCATTTTTCTCCCCAGGTTTGGGAAGTTCTCAGACATTATTGCTTTAAATATACTTTCTCTTCCCCTTCTGGAATTCCCATAATGTTGCAATTTATATTCCAACCAGCAATGCACAGATATGGTTTTCTCAAAGCCTTGTCCAACAGAGACACAGAAATTTTGAATAGTTGCAGATTTAAATTGCTCTTTTTATGGCATTATCACAGTAAATGCCAGAAATAGAGTAAGTTTATACTTATGTCATTTTTTTGTAATCTCATACATCAATAATATTTAAAGCCATGGGAAATTTTTAACATTTAGAACTTACTGGCATAACTTTTTCTTTGAAGCAGAGAATTAATACCTGAAGTAGGACTCAAGTAAGGAACTAATTTAATTTTTAGTTACTTTATGAAGTTACTTTCTGGCAGTCTTATCTTAGACTCTAGATCCAAAAGAATTTGCTAATATTCATGTAGCCCTCAACTGTAGGGGTGATTGAGGATGGATACAGAGATCAGGCAGGTAACAGGTAAGGTGGTCTAGCAGAAAGAAGGCAAAATTACAGCTCTAGTCACTAGGGTTTTGTTTTTAGTTGTGTTACTAGATTGCTGTGTGACAATAGAGAGCAATTCTTAATGCACCGACTAACACTATATATCTATATATGCCCTTGGCTGGCTAAGTATCTTGACACTTGCACTTAGGTAGATAAGGCAGTATGCTCTCTGACAGCTTTAAAAATTTTTTTTAAAGCTGTCAGAGAGCATACTGCCTTATCTACCTAAGTGCAAGTGTCTGCACCAGAGGCTTCTTGAGAGTTGTCCTTTAGCTTTAAGATCTTCAATTCTATTGTTTATTCAGCCTTTAAACTGATGGTACTGACTTGGCTGATTTTAAACCCGAGTTCTGAGTAACAGTATTATAGTTACTTTTGAGTATTATTTTAGATTGTTAGTCTTTTAAAATCTTATTATGCTAATGCATGTACATTGTATATATATCCTCACAAGCACAAAATATGCTTTATACATGTACCTTCATATGCATGAAATACGTACATATTAAAGTATTATAATAAAAACAAACAGCTGTGTTGACCACAAGCTTAAGAAATAGAATAATACCTAGTATTGCTGAAGCTTCTGCTATGCCTCTCTGATTGCATCCTCCTCGAGCTAATTTTATAAGTCTTTTATTTTTATAAGTATTAACTATTTTCTATGAAAACATTTAATAACTGACACAGGGTAGGCATCTATTAGTTATAAAAATAATCTATAAAAGGAAGAAAAGACTCAAAAACTACTACAGACTGAAACCAATTATTGTGACTTTATTACAATAGTTACAAACAATATTTTAGTGGTATTTAATCATATCACAATTACTCAAACTATATACAAATAGGTATTTATACAAGTCTATATTTTAAAAAAAGAAAATGCAATTAATTACCAAAAAAAAATCACATTATCAACAAGATTTTTTTCTAAAAGTTATGGCCAATAACAGGAAATTCACAGTTATTCTGAAAATATTTTAAGATGCAGGAATCATATTGCACATAATACAATTATAAACCCTACTGAGATGGATATATTTTAATCTAGTTTTTCACAAAATTTACATTATCATGCAATACTTCACTGTATCCAGAACAGTGGAACTAAAACAGGTTAACTTGTAAACCTTTAATGGCCACAAAATTAGAATTATTTTAAAGTTATATTTTAAATAATTTTATTATACAAAAAAAAAAATACACTTCAGTGTAATAAAACTTAACGGATAATTTGTTCACAGATCAAGTTGCTGTCTTAGTGTTCTTCTTTGTCTTTTCCTTTCTTTTCCTTTTCATCCTGCAGTGCAGTACCGAGTTTTTTGATAAGAACCGACAGAACCTTGTCCAGTGGGTCCATGACTCCTCTCTGAAGCCATTTGGGAATAGTAGTCCTGGCATGATGAAAGCCCAACTTTTGAAGAATATAATCAACGCCTACTGGATCAATCTTTCTTCCAGTCCAAGAAATTAATCTAAAATAATTATAAATAATAATTAGGAGTACAGTGTGCTAGCATAGTCCTGACGGTAAGTTTGAGAGCATCATTAAACCTTCACAATGTGCTCAAGACAAAATATTTTCAGTAGGTGCATTTGAATAATTTACAATTCCTGGATTCACTATAATAGCATTAAAAAATGTGTGATTATAAGTATCTTTGATAAACCTACACACAGTAATGGAGTTTAGTGGATTTTATTCTGATTAATTTATTTAGACCTCAAGTTACACAGTCATCTTAAACATTTAAAGGACATCTGGTTCATTCTAAAAGATGTTCATTAACTTGATGGGGAGAATCCTTTCACAGTGTACACATATATGAAATCGTGATGATGTACACTTAAAATAGCTATTTTATTAATTACATCTAATAAAGATGAAAAATTAGAGTTCAACAGTATGTGGCATAATGGTGGGGGAAAAAAGGCTAAAATACACTGTTTACTATGTGCTAAGCATATCAAAAGAAAGAACCATTTATTCCTGTTCTTGGTATTTCCACATAGAGGAACAGCCATTAGTGAACACTCCTGGCCTTTCCGTGACCCCTTACTGATGACATATCTGATTGGAAAATTAATGCAGGAACCGAGTAATGTAGTTCAGTACCCGCCCTCCAGCTTCGCTTGGGAACCATTCATTTTGGTCTGTTCCTTATTGCACAGGTTTTTCAAGGACGGGCCCCTAGATAGATGAGTTCAAGACTGTTCAGGCTGCCTGGGGCTAGGTAAGCACACAAGTCTGGCTGCTGATGGCACAACTCTAGCCCCTG
>NW_011889044.1:830359-843570 GCF_000151845.1 Pteropus vampyrus
CGACTGCATCTTCCCAAACCCAGTAACAAAACAGTTTACTGTAGGTACCTCAAGCACCTGAAAATAACATTTCGGTGAGATGGTGAAAAGATAACAGCAACTACGGAAACGGAGTTATTCTTGTATTTTGGTGATTAACTGACAAAATGTCACAGTGGACAGCTGATCAGCACTGAGCTATTCTCAGTGTTTGTACTGCTGCTGCCTTGCCTAGAACACTTACCAAAGCAGAAAGGAACAGCAAAAATTGCAGTCAGGTGTTGCGAGATTACACTTGACTAACTTCTAAAATTATTTTGTGATAAAAAATATTTAACCTGATACATAGTTTATAACCTTTTCCTCAAAATAATCCCACAGGATATAGGTAATATATACACTCACTACTTCTTACCTAAGAGTGGGCTCTAGATGCCACGTGTTACACATAAAATCTCTCCAGTCCACAGTAGTGTAAGTGATGCTGTCTTCTCTGTCTTTGTCAGAGGAATTGTCATCATGTATAATAATTGGACTTTTCTGTCCTGGTCGAGTAGATAAAATCCGAGGTGGAAAAATAGCTATAATGGAAAAGATCGATTAATAATGCAAATATATACCTTATAAACTTATTTTAAATCACTATATGAACAGAATAATTGGCTCTATTTATCATTTTATTTATTTACTGGCCAAAACCTCATTTCATTATACTTTTAAAAAAGTAATATTTTTAAATAAGCCATACATATGTGCCAATTATTGGTACTGCTTGAGGACAGTATCGAAATTACTATCTTACAATTAGAAGTAAAATATCATCATTTACTTTTGAGTAATAGTATATGTTTTGCATATATTTGTGTGCCTGAAGCTAATGGTAAAGACTGCTGAGATTTATTTGATAGCGGGCACAGGGCACTGAAATGGACAGTTGTAGATGTCCTAAAGAATGGCCGTAGGAGGATGGCATTTAACAACTTTATTGAGATACAATTCACATACCATACAATTCACGCATTTAGCATGCACAATTCAATGGTTTTAGTATATGTTAATGGCTATACATATACTTAAACAGGGGTATTAACTTAGGAGTTTTTAATGTAAGCAACCTGTTCATTCTACATAGTGACTACATAAATGTTTTACGAAAGGTCACAAATAATAGGCAATCAAATAATAGATATAAAATTGAACCGAACAAAGGTAGCTTTCATATATCTTTAATAAACACAGCATTTCTCTTAGGGCACAGGTTTTCAAAACAACTCTGGGCATAAAATGACTGATTAATTAGGTAATACGGTTGCATTGTAGAGCTCTGGTTATAACCTCATTGGGAACTAGGAGAAGGGATAATACATTGGGAGTGAATCTAGGAATGAAGCTATACTGTCACGCTATGTAAGGACATGGTGTCTTCAGTTACTGCCGGCTCACCTGCTCTGCTTTTATTACTGGTGGTGGTTACAGTGCTAACAATTTATCTTGACGTCCTAGAACTATTGTTGATTCTGGTCTAGTCTTACATGCTGTTTAAGAATTTTCTCAGGCATGTTGACATTTATTTTGGCCAAAAGTAATTGCTTTTAGTTTTTAATAACAACATGCTTATAACTATTAAAATATTTTTATTTATAATTAAAATCCCCAAAGATACAACTTTGTTATTGTAAATATTATAAGTCCATATTCCCTTTTCCCATTGAAATGTTTTACAACAAATTATACCACAAAGTTTTCTTTCTTTTTTTTTTTTTTAGAAATACATGCAGTTCGTGGCAGACCAAGATCAACACAATATTTCATAAAATGACGGTTTCACATAAGACCCAAGAGAAAGAAATCTGGCAGACTTTCACGTCCAGATAGACTAGAAGCGAACTCTGAACCTCAGAGGTTTATCTAGGGTCTGTTTTTCTCCATATTAAGTTTAAATATTGAGGTGGAGAGAAAAACAAGAGGATTACCAGTGACTGGTGTATTGTGCCATATGTGAAGACTAAATGTACTTACAATATATACAACATTTCTTGTTATATGGTTTCAATCATTTTACTTGAAGTTTCAACTACTGTCTCATAGCTTTCTCCCAGCCATCATTATTGATTTTACATACTGAATTTCTAGCAGATCTAGATTGAACGGACATGGAAAAGCAGTTCAATCTATGCGATGCTGCCTCTGCACTCTTTCAACATGGCCTCTTGATAATCTTTCTTTCTGTTGTCCTCACTCAGACATTTATCATGAGGCTATTTTGAAATACCTGTAAGACAAACTTTATACTTATTTCTTCATGAGAAAAGGAAGCAGTGTTACAGTGCACCCTGAGCATACGGCAGGCACATCTCGCTTTACTGCGTTCATTAGGTGCCGCGTTTTCTACACGCCGCAGGCAAGAGCCTTCACCAGCAAAAAGGTGGTGACTCGCTTTATTGCGACGCTCACTTTATTGCGGCGGTCTGAGACCGAGTCTGCAGGATCTCCGAGGTGTGCCTGTGCATCTATCTATACCAAGCGGTTTTTAAAAATCACACCTGTTGTTTTACTGTTCTACATTCATGTACTACTTATTGAGTAAGTAAAAGCCATGTATTTGGAGAGCATTCCATACCACTACATTTCAGACTACCTTATTTTAAATAATCCCATTGTCTGGACACACCATATATATTCAAGCAATTTCACATGAGTATTAGGGTCACCATATGTTTCTTAATGGGCAAACATTTAAGTTTCTAGTGAGTAAACTAACATCAACTCATAAAAGCAAACACCACTGAGGTCGAAATATTTATAAAAAGAAAATGTTCTCTGCATTCTAAACAGATTTATCTTATTTAATTTAGTTTTCCCAATTATGTACATAACTCATGCTACTTTATCGTGTGGTTGTTTCTGGAGTCATTTCACTTTGACTAGCAATATTTTTTCAAGGAGGTTTTCTTTTCCTACTTTGTGAGAATCTCCTACAAGGCCTGATAATGTACATATGTGTATGGAAACATTCTGTAAAGTATAAAACATCATTTGATGTGAGGCATGGCTTGAAAGAGTGCTGTGTACCTAGAAGATACTCAGAAGTCTGTCAGATAGTCTTACCAATATTCATATTTATTTCATATATTTATTAATATTTACAACTCATAAAGGAAGGAGACATTCTACTTGTTTTATCATTAGACTGTACAAATCCATAAAATGGCAGACAGCTGCCTCCCCTGAAGCTTAAAAGAAGAGGAAAAAAACAAGAACATGCTACTCACCTTTTTCTTTTTCTTTAAGATAAGCCGACACTAAGTCATGGAGAAACATGATGAGCTCAGCATCCATAGTCACACAGATGTGGTCAGTGAACTCTGTCACCACGCTGCATTCTACCTTTGGCTTCAGGTTGGCATCTGCAAGGGCAAAGTCCTTTTATCATGAAGACTTAACGAAGTGAGTCCCTTTCTCTTCCCGTTAGTAGGGACTTAGAGGTTCATGAAAGTGCATCCACTTAAATGCAACAACAAAGGGGCAGTTTCTGTGTGACAGAATGATGATGATGGTTTACTAAGCACTTTCTAAGCGTCTGCCATTTATTACTCATAAAAGCCCTATGAAGGAAGTCCTGTTAGGATCCCCCATTTGACTGAGGAGAAAGAGATACAAATGGATTCAATCTGCCAGAGGTCATATGGCTGGCAAAAAAATCAATTTGACCCGGGAAATCGATTTCATCAGATTATATTAATATTACAAACGTAACTCATGGGAAAGCAGCAGTAGTTTGAAGTTCCTCTAGGCTTCCCTCATCACTGTAGGACCTGCAGATTATTTCCCACGTACCCTGTAATGAAGGCTCTTGGGGCTCTTGAACGTGAATGGATTTGAAGTCGAGCTGCATCCTTGGTAACGCGAAGATAGTCTCTGTTTCGTGATTGTAGCTGGAACCTCCTCTGAATCCACTCAGCAAACTGGAATTCTTCACCATAGTGCTATTCTCAGGGTTATTAGCATCAACATTACGAAGCAGGTTTAGTTCTGCGTGCATAATAACGAAGATACTGCTCAGATTAACCAACAGGCATCGATTGATAAGCCTATAGCTTTCATGACACTATGATACATGGAATTGTCATTTCAAAAGCTGGAAAACTTTACATTTAAAAAAATAGAGCCATGTAAAGCTGTGATCTTGAGAATAGTTATATATCTCTATATATATATGGCTAGGAGTATAGATATATTTATATATGTTAATATGGTGATACATTAATATAGTAGAGATTTGTATATATATATATATATATACACATAAAAATAGTGATATATATCACTATTCTCAAGACTGAAGCTTTATAACATGATTTTGGATAAATCTAATAATCCCTTTTGGTTTTAATTTCTTTTTTTTTCTTTTGGGTTTTGTTTCTTGAACTTTGAAATTAATTTTATTCTCAACTGAATTCATATCTGAATTTAAGAATTTCATTAATCTCAAAGTTCTCCGTACATTAAATAATTCACTCTTACAGAATTAGCAATTAAATATGATCCTGGCCTTGAAACCAGAAGTCCTGATTTTCCCCAACGTGTGTGCTACGATTACATTATGATTGTCTTATAAAAATTAGCATTTTTCCAGGTACACAGGTAGCAGTTCAATATGCTAACAGCCCCTCCATAGTATCCCAGCCAAAAAGGCCCTCTCCCCAAAATCTCTACTTGGAAGGCAGCGTAGTCAATAAATGCAAAATCTTCTAATTCCTTTGTTCTCAGAACATTTTTAACTGTCTAGTTCCTGGGGCTCCCTATTCCATAGTAACTATTTTCTGTGGGGCCCAAGTCATCATCTTTTCCATTTCGAAAACTCATTTTTAAGTAAAACATTCAAGTAAAACATTAACATGCCTCGATCTAGTCACTGTTCCAATACAAATAAAATGATTGGTAAAAGCAGTATTGTAAACTCGAAAATAAAAACCGCAAAATAAAAAATTTCATGACTACATTATTACAAGACCGGTAAATCTAATCAAATGAGAAAACTCATTAAAGCCACTCTCTTTAAAGTTACGACTTCATAGGAATATTATTATTTGGTTTCATTTTACTCTATCCATCCCGAATCTTAAAGTTTGTAGCATTCTATTGCTTAGTTGTGTAATAACTTTACCAAACCTCCAATGTTTAGCATTAGTACGAAAATATTTTTCCAATTATCATAAGCTTAATTTCATTTATTTAGACCGATTTTATTTTGAATGTTTTCAGTTACATGTAAAATAATTTCAGTCTACGAGAGTTGCATTACCAGGGTGGTGAAATCATGTACTACTATCATTAGTTATGTTAGCAGGAGTGAAATGAAACTTCTTTTATTGACGAAATGAAAATTCTTCTGCTACTTATATTCTAAATGACTCAGTCAACAGAGCTCAAAATAAAAAAAATAAAACCAAACAAATAAAAAATGTAACCTTCATTCCTTGTGGCTGTAACGTAATTGAACCATTCCTTCACACTGGCCACTCCATGGGGTGGGTTTTCATGGCGACGCCTTGTTATCTTGGTTATTGTTGCCATAGGGCTTTCCAAAGCGCCACACGGTTTGGTAACCATGGTGTTATGGCCCAGATGAAAATCCAGTGTTTGTACAATATAGGTAGAATGATCGCTAGAGCCTAGAGGGAAGAAAAATAAGACAGGCTATATTTAGATGCAAGAAAATAGTTGTGGCCTTAGAGCAACAGGTTTAGCTAAGTCATACATAAGTAAGATGGATTGTGAAATTGAGGAGTAAATAAGTGAGAAAAAAAATCACATAATTTTTCTTTAGTTATAACTGGATTTAGTCTCAGTAAGAATAAATCATTATAACTAAAAAAAAATAGAGAGCACCAACCATTTTTTTTTTGTTCATTATTAAGAAACCACTGAGTAGGAAAGAAAAGCTAAAAAGAACTGGGTTATCACTGTAAATAGAGGTAAAAGCATAGCCTTGCCCGTAAAAGTTTTACAGTATAGTCTTGACTGGCAAATAATTTCCTTACACTACTACCACTGTGTGTCTTCTGTACGTGCTTTTATAAGAAATATTTACGATAACTAATATTATGACTATGGTCAGCCACAGCAGCAGAAATGATAATTGCCTAAGTAAGAAACAGTAAATGGTAAGTTCAGAAGTAAGTTCTTTAACATGTGCCAGACTTTACAGAATATATTGACTCTCTGGCAGTGAACTCCTTGACATGTCAGGTACCTTATAACAAATAGAGATGGACTTCAGAAACATAACAAACAAAAGAGATGAGAAAGGAAAATTACTTGGCCATATAATATCAGAAGACAGGAAAGAGTAAAAGCTTGAAATGTGTCAAATTACCATCTTCCCAGATTTTCTGAGCTTCGGTCCAAAAAGCAATATTTGGTTCTTCTAAGTGAAAAAGGGCCCAGGATTTTGAACGGAAATTTGGACCGTGAAAACAGGCTAGTGTCATATGGTTTCCATGTAAGCTCATGGAGCCCCCAAACTGCATCCCATCTTCCGGTAGAGGAATCTGAAACAAGGAGATGTGGCATCCGGATACCACCTCCAGCACTCCGGGCCAGTGCCGGTGATGGGCTGCGTCGAGCACTGCAAGAAAAAGAAAAACCACTTATCCCCAAGTGCCTCATGCACGCCCACCTGGCAGCAGGAAGGCAGCGGGCAGCTACTTTCCCCAGCTGCAGAGACTCAGTTAAGGGATAACAATGACACTCCGACCCCTGCCTGACATTTAGCAGAAGGTAAAAAAGACACAGTCTGGGAAAAGAAGCTGCACTGCGATGGGCGGACCTAAGGAAAACAGTAACTTACTAACGATAATTTCAACCGACACCACTGTAATCACTAATGATTTACTAAGTGCTTGCAGGAAATCTTACACAATTCTCTCGGTAACTCTGTCAACTAGGTATTCCATCTAGACTCGTCGAGTGAAGCAGAAGAGGGGTTAAGTGACTTAGAAGACCCGATTTTAGGTGCTTTCTTTCCTTTTTTATGTCCTTGCTACTCAAATGTAAGGTCTAAGGACTGCCAGCATCACCGGAGCTTGTTAGAAATGCAGACTCGTAGGTCCACACCACACCTACTGGATCAGAATCTGCATTTGAATAAGACCCCCAGGCATTTCAGATGCTCCGTGGAGTCTGGGAAGTACTCATTTGTATTTCCCACTTCTGCCAGTAATGGCCTTTTCGGCTGTTTCCCAACTCTCATTCTGGAATCAACCAGGGAACATGCTCTGTACTTAGTTGGCATCTCTCTTCAGTGTCCTGGAACCTGAAATGATCCCCTAAGCCTGCTGGTTTTCCATGACAAGGACTTTTTTTAAAGGCTACGCATTTTGGGAAACCTCCCTGTATATGCTCGATACCAATTTTAGAGTAAAACAATATTTTGGCAAAAAGTACACATATGTATCTATCTAGGTGCAGAGAAAAGTATCTGGAAGTATAAGCTCTCAAGTGTTCATGGTGATGATGATTTCTAGGTGGAATGGGACTTTTTATTTTTTTGCTTTTCTGTATTTTATCGTTTTTTTTCCTCAGTGCACAAGTACTCATTCTGTGAGAATAAGAAATTATTTAAAATGATTATTTATTAAATTGTTAAAAATTATCCTGATTCTGACATCTTCTCACCACTTTTACCTCTGCTACTCTAGTGAAAGCCACCATGACCTGCTGCCTGGCCTCTGCAGTGGCCTCCATGCTGTGGTCAAGTAACTGTGTGGGACATGATGGCAATTACTGCACATGGTCTCCTCACTTCATTCTCAACCACCTGTAGCCTATTCTCCACATAGCAGCCAGAGTGACGCTTTAAAAAGGAATATTTTAAGAAAAAGTAGATCGGTATCAGACCTGTTCTGAACTCTCCAATAGCTACCTCGCATATTAAAAATCTCATCCGCAGCCCCTCTCTCTGAATTCATGTCTGACACTGTCCTGCTTGCTCACTCTGTCCACCACAGTGGCCACCTTAATGACCCTCAAACAAACTGAGTTTCTTCCTGCTGTGGAGCTTGCACCCCGCAACGGCCCCCCCAGATCTTAGCCTCGATCTTTCACTTCAGAAAACGCTTCCCTGACCCCGCTTCTCAAACAGTCATCTCCACACACCCTCATTCTCTACTTCCTTCCCCTGCTTTGTTCTTTTTCTCAGCATTCCTCCGTATCTGGACTTATCCTGCATTTTAGTTAGAAAAATTAATTATGGTCTATCTCTCCCATTAGAATATAAACTTCATGAGGGTAGGAACTTTGCCCACTAGTACAGGGGTCCGTGGCCTGTTAGGGACCGGGCCACACAGCAGAAGGTGAGCAGCGGGCGAGCGAGCGAAGCTTCATCTGTGTCTGCAGCTGCTCCCCAGCGCTGGCATCACCGCCTCAGCTCCGCCTCAGATCATCAGGCACTAGATTCTCATAGGAGCACTAGTCCCTGGCGCCGGACAGGTCTGGGACCGCTGCACTAAGAGACCTATGCCTAAAACAGTGCCTAAGGACATGGTCACGCTTAATAAATACCTGCTGATTGAATTACTAAGTGAAAATAATGATCAGCCTAATAGGACACAGCTGATAAATCCAAACTCGGATGTCTGATTCCATAGCCCACACTCTGAACCAGAACATGGTATTGTCATAATGAATATTCGGGCAGCAGGGTGTGTGTGATTGTAGGTGAGTTGGGGGGTGGGGCAGATAATGAATGACGGCCTCCGATTCCACCGGTGGGCAGGAAACCAAGGACTCTGGGGAGTGCGCAGGGCAAGAGCACATGGATCACTTTTTAAGTGTGGCACACGGGTATTATTAATTACGTTAAAGGAAGATTGGAGCACATATTTAGTGAAAGAGAAAGCACATCTAAAGGCTTAGTTCTAATTCTTACATTGTTCTTGTGAACTTTTCTCGAAGTTATTTGCCATTGTCTTGGGTGGAAGATAAGGGACTGGCCCCCAGGTGGACAGAGCTCGTTTGCTGGTGTCAAACTGCTGCGTGAAGAATTCCTGGAGCTTCATCCCTATTTTTATCAGGTCTGGTGTGGTTGACCTTGATATCATCACTTGGAAAATATCCCACTTCAAATCTCCATGGACAAAAATTTCACTAGAACATAAAACAGCCGTTAACATATATCTTACAGAAGACAGTTTAAAAGCACAAGAAAAGTTCTCCTCCCCACCCAGCTTTTTCATTCACATTAATTGCATAATATAAAATCATTTTGCAAGGAACATGAATTGTTAGTGCTTTCTCATTGGATAAGAGAAAAGATGCTGAGCAGCCACATAAAGCGTTCGAAGAGTAAAGTTTCACTAACCACCTTTTATCAGTTATGCTTGAATCCAGTGTGTTGTACAGGTTCACTTTCCACTCATCCTGCAGCCTGAGGTCAGCATTACTGAAGATGCCCATGAGGATGCTTGAACCCATGTAATCGACCCGGGCTTCGGTGGAACCCATGGTGATCTGAATTTTGTGACTGGGCTGCTGATTTGGATGTTCAGAAATATGAGCTAACATAGAAATAATAATTACTTGTCACACAAATGCCTAATGGGAAAAAACTCATCAAAATCAATTTTTAAAAAGTTTTTCCAATACATTTTTCAGTTGTAAAATTTCAACCTACCAACCATCTCCAAAGCATTGACATCTATGGTCCCTCCAACTACTCCTCCTTTAGAATCTAACTGTGACCGGCCCAGACCGACGGACATGCTTATCTCTCGGTCTCGGTTACTTCCCACCGACAGACGGCCCTGGCTCTTCAAACCACTCGTTGTCCACCTAAAAGAAAGGACAGGGTGATTAATTAGACATATGGCTCCCAGCGTCACGAATTTAAACAACAGTCAGATGATTTCAAATAAGTATAACAATAAAATCCACTTCTAAAAACTGTGGCAAATGTTCGAATATTAACATTAATGGTAAGGCTTTCTTCTTAGCTAGAAAATTACATGATTTTCCATATGTTTCTCTCTTATCAGAACATATATTTCATGCTGTTTTATATTACAGTATCATTAAGATTAGATTAAGCCATTTTCAGAATAACACAATTTTAAATCTTTTATGTACTGTTTTTACTGACCCAAACATTTCAGCATCAAAAAAGTTTTTGAATTGCCTTACCACAATATAAGAAAAATTAAAATGAATGATTAGTTATATTTTCTTTGTATCTGAGTAGCTTACGTTGTGTTTCCCATTACATTGCTCATATTCATTTGAACGTTTAATTGCTTCAAGTTGATAGCAAACACAACAAGTGTTTCCCACGGCGTCCCCTGCTGACTCGCTGTTTTGTTTGATTTGTTAAAAGGAGTTGATGTTTTTGAAAGTGAATCTGTAAATAGAAAAATCGATGTACAATTTATTCACATTGAAGCTCAGCAATTACAAAGCAAAAACCATTCGTTACTATAATCCAAAACATAAAAAGGAATTCCTTGTATTCAAGCCTGGTATTAAATAGCTTTCGTACTGCCTCGAAGATAATAGTTGCCATTTACTGAATGTTAAGTAAATGCTGGCAGCCCTTCTTCCTGAAAGCTCCTAAAGCCCTGTGCGCCCTCCATTTTAGACGAGGGAATTCTGGTGCGCACGGGACACAGCAGCACAGGCCATTCACCCCCGGGGACTTCCTCGCCTAGGAGGAAACCCTAAGCGTCTGCTGCCACACAGAGGGCATGAGGGCGGGCCATCTGAAACGCAGAGCCGCTGCGTGCCTGCCTGTGTCTCACGGACCATGTACGTCTCGAATCCTGCATTTGCCCATCATACTCCAGTTTTACCTGTGACCTGAACATGGCACTCATTTTTATATGTTCAGACACAAGGTGAGTGCTGAGCACATGAGAGTTCAAAAAACACTGGGTGAATAAAAGAATGACTGAACACAAAGATTAACTTTCAACATGAAACGTTTTACAATACTGCAGATTTTACTTCTAAAAACGACTGTACCCTATGGGGCATCCTAAGAATATGCTGTCTCCTCTCCCTATCCCTTTGCAAAGCTACTAGCCACCTGGCTGTCTCTTCTGCTGGCAGATACTTTGAGGCATCTGTTTGGTGTCTGGTGCAAGGCTCCCCCATCTCCCATGAAAACCTGCAAGAGTCTATCTCCCCGCAGTTGGGCAGAAATCTGGGGGTAACAAAGAGAAATCATCTTGGGGGCACTGGAGGGCTGCCAATAACAAAGAGAGCAGTGTTACCTCTTCTGGGAACTGAAGAATCAGACACGCTCCTGGATCTTATGGAAGCTGGGGATTTTAGGCTCTGTGCTGCTGTCCCCGGTGACATGGTGCTGTTTGTCATATGCTCATTGAACACGTTGGGTGACTGAGGCATGTGGGTGAAGGAGGCTGACTGACTAGGCTGCTCCCAGGCCCTGCAGTAAGCCTTTCTCGATGATTCAGGGGACAGGTGCTGGCTCACCCCCTCAATGGAGTCAGGTGTCCCCGGGCCAGAGGCTAACAGAAAAGCAGACACAAAAACACCATCAGTAGGGTCGCCATGTTACGAAACGACAAATTTTACCACGCCACCATTTCTAATCACATTACACAGTCCTTCCCATTCTCCGCCTGACAACTGCACAGCTTATGGTTTGCGAAGTACACTCCAGAAACGCTGAGTGCCCTGTCCCCACGTGACAGGAGTGACTTCTAACGCCTTCGACTGTGTCATGCTGCCCACCACTCACATGATGCCATGTGCCCGACATTTTCTGTTTTCCATGCCTAACCAACCATGGTGGACTGGGAATGTATTTGTGGGATTTTACAGAGGTTACAGAGTAGCAGTCATAGAATAAAAGTCAGCTGAGCGTAACGTCCGAGCAGGTAATCTTTCTGGCCCCAGTGCCGCGCACGCTGGAGGGGCTCAGACATTTCTGACACGTGGTCCAAGTCTGTGTGACCAAAACAGTTACAACTGCATAACAAACTTACTGGGCAGATTTATAGTTTGGTCTCCAAGGAATAGGCGTCTTGCAATACTTCTCCGGTACCAGGCTCTTGGAAATGCCAGAATTTCGCTGAGTCGGCGCATGTCATATTTAAAGGAAGCAGACCCTATGTCACAGACGGCTGACACACACACACACAAATGCAATTCGTTAGAACAGATTTCCAAAACCTTTGATATTTTCACATGGTAGATATACTATGACATGGTATTTTTCTCAATGGAATTATAATTGTTACAATTCACGAAATACCAAAATAAGTTGCATAGTATGACTGGTAAGTGATAACATGTTCCTTCCACAAATGGGAATAACACCACATTCTAGCAGTATTAGTTCCATTCCCTTTTTGAGGTGAGGGCGAGCTGGAATTCTATTATCGCTGCATCAGGAAGCTCTTTGAGAGGTCCTAAAGACAGGTCTCGCCGACAGCGTTCAACGTTAACTCTGGGCCCTTTTCAAACACGGCTGAGCTGGGACACACGCCCGCAAAGCAGCTGCAAACCACAGAGCGGGGAGGCCGAACTACCCCTTTCCTTCTGCACCCGGAGCAGAGACTCATCGGTCTGAAGCATTCCGATGACCGCCCCCGACTGGCCCTGGACACTCTGCTGCCCTGCCGTGCATGCTGCCCCGTCACTCCCCCAAGCTCCTGTAGCAGTCACACCGTGTTGCCCAAATAGAAGGTTCTGGTTTCAGCCTGAGCCCACTCACACAGCCCGTCAGCCAACTGCCTACTGGACTCTTCCACCGACGGACCCCGAGGGGCACCTCCTTCTTTATTTCCTACGTTAATGACCTCTTTGTCCCTTCAGTCCCTGAGCTAAAAACGTGAGGCAACCCTGTCTCCTCTACTGCTCTTCACGTGATCTGACCCCGAGCTCGTGGATCTCTCCTATTTCTCCCGAACCCCTCCCGTCTCCCTTTTCTTTGTCGCCATTCAGGCCTTTGTGCCCTATTGCTTGGTCTGTTCCGACAGCCCCCTCAAGCACCCGTCCTCTCCCACAGTTCGTGCTGCCGTCGGCTCTTCCTCAAGCGCGGATCCGAAACATTGACCCTTCTGTGTGTGTGTAACCACGTTTATTTTATGAGCCGTACACAATATAGTCTTTGTGTGTGTGTGTGTGGTCAGAATGCTTAACGTGAGATCTATCCTCACTGATTTTTAAATGGACAATATAGTATTGTTTCTTTGGGGATGATGATGGCA
>NW_011889044.1:843620-855831 GCF_000151845.1 Pteropus vampyrus
TCTCTCCTATTTCTCCCGAACCCCTCCCGTCTCCCTTTTCTTTGTCGCCATTCAGGCCTTTGTGCCCTATTACTTGGTCTGTTCCGACAGCCCCCTCAAGCACCCGTCCTCTCCCACAGTTCTTGCTGCCGTCGGCTGTTCCTCAAGCACGGATCCGAAACATTGACCCTTCTGTGTGTGTGTAACCACGTTTATTTTATGAGCCGTACACAATATAGTCTTTTTGTGTGTGTGTGGTCAGAATGCTTAACGTGAGATCTATCCTCACTGATTTTTAAATGGACAATATAGTATTGTTTCTTTGGGGATGATGATGGCATCCCATTTCTTAAAAACCTCTAATGAGTTCTCCCTGCCCAAAGGCTCAGAACCCTATCTGTGGCCTGGCATATGAGTCACTCCCCCCCGCCACCCCCATCTGGTCCTGGTCTGTTTTACCAGCTCTAGGTCTAGCCAACTTCTCTCCCCCTCTGTGCCCACCTACTCTGTACGACCCATTAAATGTTCAGTTATACCTATGCTTCAGCCTCAGTGAACCAGTGTGATCCAAAAGCATACTTTTTGATGCTTCTGTGCCATTAAATACCATGTTGCTATAGCCAAGAATATTCCTATTATAAAGATCTGGCCCAAATATCATTTCCTTTGTGAAGACATCTCTGATCTTTCATATTAAACAGAATTTATTGTTTCCTTCTCTTTATATGAACCTGTATCGTAGCTCTTATCACGCTGTCACCTAACTGCCTACTCCTAAGACCTTGCCTTATTCACGCCTGCGCCCTCGGTCCCCTAGCGGGCTGCGTGGCGCACCTGCACCGCAAAACACAAGCTGTTTGTTGAATGAATACTGCGTTGAGTGTACTTACCATACTTGTTTGATTAATAATTTTAAGTTTTCACCCACATAGTACTCTGAATTCTTCAAAATGTTCCGCATGTATTTAATTTTTAAATGCTCAAGTGTTTTGCCCATAGTTATATAGCTAGTTACAAAGCCTACGACACACATGCACGTAACTCAAGATCTTACGACATGCGGCAAAAATTTAACCCATTCTTCCTTTAGTGTTTTAAGAATTTACAATTAGAAAATCAAATAAAAAGGCAGACATTTCACCAACTCATGGTAGAGAAGTGAAGAAGCAGTTTTCAGTGATGTAATTAGGCGTATTTTAGCCGTCAGATGATACTTCTATGTATTTATCTAGAAGTCACTTGGACTGAGCGAGCACACTAGGCTGGACTGTTAGTCCTCTGCTTCACGTCAATGTATCACTAAGGCTTAATATCGTTAAATTAAATGAATATTTAAATGCTGTTAAAAAGGCCCTTGTTTAACTCTGGAAAACAATATTTTAATTAAAACACTGTAAAATTGAATACCGGAGATATTTATTAGTGTGGTGTCCATTTTGCTTGCAGGCTTGTTTACGGACTGACTTTCAAAGAATGAGGCACCTCCTGAACGCCTTATCCGAGACAAACTCACTTTCACAAACTCAAGGTTTATACTCAGTGAGTCTTTTCGACCAGTGACCGAAGTGGGTTCTTCGTCCACATTTCCTTTAAAGAGAACACACACACGTGTATATGCACATGTACACACACACAGCTACCTAGTTACATGAAATTAACCAAAACACTGGAATGTGCCATCGATTAAAATCACTTACATGAGGTAAACATTTAAGAATGACCTAATGAGCATTTTTAGTGGTAAATCTGCACTTTAAAATGCCAGTGAAATTTAAGGTTCTCTAAATAACTAATAGTAATGACAACAATAATAGTCTCATTTTAAGTTACCAAACATGATGCACACATTTTAAAAATTTACTATCTGTAGAATGTAATTTCTTATACAAATAGTGATATGGTTAAACATTTAAGCAACATAAATAACCTCACGTCCAAAGAGATTACTGTGCCGTACATTTCACTTAGAAAATACTCTGAGTTTTAAGGCTCTTGTATAATTAGTTTACCTGAATTACTTATTTCATATTTCTACTTCTTTGTAGAGACAGGCTAGATATCATTGGGAGAAAAGTTTAAAAGCTTCTGATCATTTTATATCCATTATTAAATGTATCTATCATGATTTCTGAAAAGATCAAAGCTTGAAAACATGCTATAAGTTTGGAAAAGATGTGCTAAGCATACCTAGTCCTCCGGATCCTGGCGTGAGGCCGGACACGGTGGTCTTCTGCTTCCCTGCTCCATAGGGGTGGAACACGTAGAGAGAGAAGTCGGACATGCACGCGGTGAAGCTCAGACCAGACGAGCTGCTGCTGGGAGTGCTCAGATCTGACTGGCTGCTGCTGTGCCGGCTTCTGCCAAGGGGGCTGCCCAGTGCTGATGACCCTACCGCGAACACAGGAAACCCGCGTATTTAATTTACTCGCCCCGGGAAAGAAAAGGAGCTGGCTACGATACAGTCTCGAGAACCAGACGCGACTCGAGAATCAAACAGTAACTCATCAATAGATTTAATTCCTTGAACAAAACAAGGACGCAGATGTACTTTCCAATTAACTTACTCTGTAAATCGTGCTTCTCTGGAACGATTACTCATACCCACGAGCGCCAACTCCACGGCTTCCCATTTCTTTTCTCCTCTGCGCCAACAGAGGCAGCAGTGGAAGAGGCACGGGACCGTGGGGTTTAAGCAAAGAGGGGGCAGAACAAACTTGTAAAAAAATCCAACTGCACAGCTGGAGTCCACATTTCAGTAGGAAACAGAACCAGGTGCGCAAACTCAGGAAGTTAAAGACCTGTTCCTACAGGAACCAGGAGTCCTCAGTGTCTCAGAGAGCCAGCGTTTGCCATAGGCAGGAAGGTCAAGTCCAAACACGCTTTAAACTCTGAATAGAGCATTATACGAGTTTGCTGATGATTCCAAAATATTATGTCCAGATCCAATCCCTTTGGATATATTTGTAGTTCGGGACTGGGCACCTGGCATCATATGAGAACGGGTCACAGGCATTCGAAGCTCACCGTGTCCAAAACACCAGTCCTCTGACCTTTGCCCACTATCTGCTTTTCTTCAGTGTGCCCCATCTCCAGTAGTGCTAGTTCCCTGCAGGCAGCTCAGCCTGAACCCTGGGAGTGATCTGCCACCTGTCCCACTTCTAACTCTTGCAATTTATCACCACATCACTGTCTTGCAATTTATCACATCACTGTCTTGCAATTTATCACCACATCACTGTCTAACAATTTCTGTGTCTAACATGTCAAGTCCGCCCCTTGCCTTCTGTCTCACTGTTGCTACTCTCGCCTGAGGAATGATCAACTCTGGACTGCTGACATGGCCACTAGCTCTCCTTGTCTCCCCCCGGCCTCCTCCCGCCCCTGTCCTCCGCCCGGAGAACACTGTCACACTGCAGCTGGATGGCGCTCTGACAGTATGAAGCAGAACCCACTCGCGAGCCTGTCCGCCTCCCAGTGGCTTTCCCACACGACCTGGCCCTCCCCCACCTCTCTAAATCTTTCTCTTGCCTGTCTCCACTTGACACTAGCTCCTTCCCCTCCCCCTCCTCCCAAAGTCACCAAACTCTTTCCCGCTTCCTGGATTTTGTAGCTCTACCTGGAGTGTTCGTTCTTCCAACTCTCTGCGTGGCTAACTCATACTCACCTACTTCACGTTTCCACTTAGAATAAGCTCCTTTGCTTGTTATCTGTTGCTCCCAATCCAGTATAAGTTCCGCATCAGCAGGAACCAGGCCTGCTGGCTAAGGTCACGTACGTCCAAACCCCGGCACTGACCGAAGCCTTGGCAAAGGTCCACAAGGGTGCTTTGAAAGAATGGGTGGTGCCACAACCTGTCCTTTTTATACATTTATTCGCATCATCAACTCTTCTTGCAAGTTTTATGATAAAATGATGGATATTTAATAATTTGGGAAAATCTATCTTTAAAATTTTTAAAAGCTACATAGCAGAAGAGACCATATTTCAATTTGCCTGGGGAAAAGAGTAGTTCCCAAAAAAAATGCTGGCAAGTAGGTAGGAACTGATATTAGTTTTCTATGATAAAGATGTAGTACTTACTATTTTTATTTTTGATATGTTTCTGTGTTCTATATTTTCTATAATGAACGATGTGTTTAATTTTATAATAAGAAAAATATGTTTTAGAAAACCGACACTACCACTCTTATATTTGTTGACTACACAATTCCAGCAGCAATATTTTGGAGCGAAGTGTGAGACTGTGGGAAACCACATCAGCGGAAACTTTATTTCTAAAACATTGACTTTTAGTTTTCCTATTTTGTTGTGAAAACTTTCAAAGACTGACGCAACGAAGCAAATGTTTGGCTTCGATCATTTTCCAGGGTCTTCTAACATCTCCAAATGTCCCCCAGGGGCAAAAATCACCCTGGGTTCAGAATTCCTGTTTTAATAATCATTCTCTTATCAATTCTCTTATCAATTTTCATCCAGTGTAGTCTCTTTCCTTAAAAGTGTTCGATAAAATTTTTATCAATTGCATTTGTGGTCTCTGTATGATTTTTAGGGCAGGAGCGACACTGTCTCATCAGAAAATCATCAGTTGTTTTTAAAAACAAACACTTTCGTGAAGAAGACATTTGAGTTTGGTAACAAAATTTACAATTAAAAAAATACACATACACATTCTCTCTCTCACACACACTCACACTACTTAATAAAATTTTAACAACAAGAAATTCTTTCAAGATAACACTGCATTTTTTTACTTTCCATTTGCAAAACTGATTACTCTTAAATGTAACAAAATATACTCGAAACTTTGATCTACTATAGATCTTTTCTATAAATACTCTAATTCTCAAATATTCTCCTTTCCAAGTTTATTTACTTAGAAATATATATATCGCTATTAAAAATATCTTTAAAATCGACTTTGGCTTCATGCCAGTGGGATAAAGACCGTGTCTCACCTGGCGTCCCAGCTTTGCCGGCAGAGGCCTTGGCTCCGCTCTGAGCCGCAGCGCCCCCACCAGGGGACAAAGTCTCTGCAGGACACGTGGTCCCTAAAGTCTCCAGTTCTCCTCGGTTGGAAGAGAACACCAAGTCCAGGGACGGCAGCTTCAGCATGCATTCCACTCTTGACACCGGCAAACAGCTGAACTTGATCTGCGAGGGCTGAGTGCAGGCAGGAAAGAAAGAAAAAATGGTTCTAGGAACTAGATGGTTAAAAAATTTCACACTGGATTCCAAATAGTTCATTTCCATTTTAGTTCGCATATACCAAATTTGACGCCTAAAGAATTTTGTGTTTAATGTACTGGCTTTTTCAAAGGCATATGAGACATAAACCAATGTACTAACAAAATGATATAATTTTTAAATATCTAAATATTTGAGCAGCTATCTCTGAGTGACAAATACTTAGACATTTAGCTAATTCAGAACATTAAAGAAGTTTATGTTCACATTATACGCGTTAATAACCAAGTCTTTTAAAGAAAGGAATTTCCCTCTTACTAAAATTTAAAAAGAATGTTGCATCAATAAAAGTTGTGTAAGCTCTGAAGCCCTCACCTGTTACGTGTTGTCATCCGATCTTAAAAAAAGCTAGCGCGAACGCCAGAAGGAAGCTCTTTGGCCAAACTGCTATTGTAGAAAACGATCTGAACAGATGACTATTAGCATTTCTGCTTTTCTTGAGACTGATTGTAATATTTTAATTGAGGGTAAACTAAATGCTGAAGTTTAGATACAAGTAGTTTTCGAATCCTGCTTAATAAATGTACTCAGTCAGATGCTAAAACATACTCCCAAAGGACTGCATTTTAGCATAAAGTATTAGACAAAAATGACTTAATTCTTAGCAAAAATTTAACAAAGGTACTATCCTGACTTTACATCTCAATTGTACTTTATATCTGCTCAAAAAGGACCACAGTGGCAAGAAATACAGGTGCCATAATAAAAAGGCATAACATGCTAAAAAAAAAATTTAACTTTTACGTTATTTTTGCCACAAATGTAGGGGATTTGAATTTTGAAAACCAAGGCTCTGTGCACCTCCTCAGCAGAAATACACACGTGAAGTTGCACATAAACTTCCCGGAGGTCCTGGCGACCTCCCAGCCGTGACAGACAGACACGGCCCACGGAACCGAGGGAAGAACTCTGGAAGGTTCCAACGAACTGGAGGGAACCTTGCTCCATAAAACGGACGGGCTCTGCGCTCACCTGGACTCGCACGTACACCACGACGTCCACGGGGAAGGACGCGTACGCGGACGTGGAGGACGACACCAGGGACGCGGTCGACTCCTCCATAGGGTCCGGGATTTCGAAGTGGCCCACATCTTCATCTCGGGAGCTCACGGCTGCCGAGATACTCCGGTTAAGTTTCACCGTGGGGACAGGGTGGGTGGCCCCCGCGCTGAGCCCCTCTGCTCGCAGGCCGGGGTGACGCCGGGATGATCGGGTGGGCGGCCTCCGCCCCGTCCCAGCGCCCCCGGGGCCTCGGCCTGACCCCGCCAAGCACTGGCGGTGCCCGTCGGGAACCGCACGGCCTCAGCGGACCTCGTGTCCTGATTCGTAAACGAGGACGCGATGATCTCTCAAGCTCTTTTCAGTTCTTTAATTATTTTATATCATCACCGAGTATATTAAGTAGTAATACACAACAGCGATACAAAACCCTTCTGAGCACTGGGACTGCGAGAAGCACGTGCTGGGAAGCACGCTCACCTGCGTAATTCCTTTCGATGGGCGTGATTGGGATGGTCTCCAGGGCCTTCTCCAGGAAGTCCAGCAGGCAGGGGCTGATGACCATCTCCTCCGGCAGGGACTGAAGTGCCACCCAGGCGTACAGCTTGGCGGTTTTCACCCCTCCGCTTCCTTTTCCTTTGGCTGGAACAGTGAGAAATAAATGTAAGGTGAGTTTACTAAATAGTTCCCGTAAAACATAAGATAATTTTGTGAGAAATTAAAATTATATAATTTATGACAGTTTAATCAGGTGAAGCACCCTATATTTAAAACCATACAAGAATGTAATAAAAATAGAAGGTCGAGAAAAATGACATATGAATGTTATAATCAAAGATGACTAACGATATACATAACACAGTAGTTATTCCTACTTGCTCTAGCTCACAAATTTTAGTTGTTTTTCTAGTTCATACTTTTCTAAGTCTCTCATCAGCATTATCTTGTCCACTTAAGATATAGAGATCTTGGACAACATGTGGTGACAAGTGAGAAAAAGTCACTGTTTTCAGACTTTCCTATGTTCTTGCTGTTCTTGTCTTGTCCCCATTGATAACCCCCGAACCCCCTCCACGGGCTGCCATCTCTTCTTCCTCGTTCCCACATCAGGAGAATGACTATAACAGCTAACTTGGACTTAGCTCACTTTGGCTCAGGTTTCCACCTTCGACATATATTAATTTTGTAAACCCAGGAAGGAAATCCAACTTCCATGAGCCCCAACTTTCCTCATGCATTAAATGAGGACAATAATATCTGTCCTGTATTTAATGCATATAGATGTGCCTTGTCAACTGAAAAGTGGCATAAAAACATTAGGCGTTATTATGATGATTGGCTATTTTACAAGATTAATAGACCAAGTTCTATCTTGCCTCAAAATTTTTTTCAAATAATCCCTGTCTGGTCTGATATCCCCCTTGTGTGGTAATTCTACACATGCTGCGTATCATTCGTGTGGTACGGTGGCCACAGTCCAACCGGGCTTCTGGTGGCCCTGGCCTCCCCGGCATTCATGCCCAATGGCGCCCCTTCCCCCCACAAGCGAGGCTGAGCAGGAAGATCCACAGGGGCCTGTGGAGGTGACAGTGTGTGACCTGAGGCCGAGCCGTGAGAGAGAGAGCAGCTTCGGCCATCCTCCCCTTCGGATGACTCCTTCCTAGGGAAGCCTGCTGCCCTGTGGTGAGAACACTCAGCACCCCGGGGAGAGGCCCGGGGAGGTGGGGTACGGGGCGGGGGGAGGCTTGAGCATCAGCCTGCAACCACGTGAAATGCACATGATGGAAGCAGTTTTCAGACCCCGCCGAGCCTCCTGAGGACTGCAGCCCTAGCAGCCTCTGGACTGCAACTTCACAGAAAAGTGCGAAGTTAAGAGTCACCAGCCAAACCACTCCTGAAATTTTGATCCACAGAAACTGTGTTGGAGGTTCTAAGCCACCAAGTTTGGGGCAATCTGTTACGCAATAATGGACAGTTAATAAATGTGGTGAAGCCCAGTGTACTGCCTTCTATCGGTTTGATACATGAGTTTGTGCATAAGTTTCCATCTCTATCATAAGCTCCCCAAATGGAACTGCATAAAACTTCTAAATATACCCAGATCTAAAAAAAAAAATTAAGTAAACTATTTAGAATATTAAATTTATTCTAACAACTGACATTCTAAGTAATAGCAATTTGAAAACTAAGCAACAGTCACTGGCCCTCACTTCCACGTATGAATTTTACACGGTCATTATCGAGCCTATACCCTATTTTCTTAAACACGTGAATCTGAAAGTCTCAATAGAGCAAATAGGTGATGACTACAAATTAAATTAGGACACAAATTAAAAGTGAAGACTGTTTTCCTTAAATACCTGAGGGCAGAGGTGGGGGTTGGGGAGGAAGCAAGGTGTTAGTCTTGCCCTGGACAGTGTGAGGTAAAGGAGGAGAAGGAGGTGCCGCACTCTCTCTCATACCATACAGCTTGGACTCTTTAGACAGTGTCCTTGGCAAGGAGGATCCTCTGGACGCATTGGGTGACTCAGTCTTTAGTGTCTTGGAATTGTAATGCAACTGGAAAAAAAAAAAAAAACTTTCAAAGTTGAAAGCATGCAGACAGGGAAAACCAAGAAACGCAGGAGAACGTGGTAAGAACACCGGTCCAGTTTTCACAAGTTAGCTTTGTGATCCTAGCAAGTTTCTTAGCTTTTTTTCCATTTTTTAAATTAAAACGATCATTCCAGATATAATAAAGTTCTCTGTTGGTTAATATTCTAGGATTCTATAATTCTAGAATCTACAAAACAGTTATTTCCTAAAGTGGCAGTAGGCAAGGTTTAGTGAGTATGTCAAGGGATATCAACGTATGAAAAATAAAACTAATTTCAGCCAAAATTTTGTGAAAAGGCTGTATAAAAGAAGTGGCAACCTGCAATTTGATGCTTTTACGTTCAGAATATGGATATGTTGGAGAACAGCGTTGGAAAAATCTCATTTTAATCTAACTGGAGAAGGGAAAACACGTGTGATGGATCACAAACACTGATACTAATCATCGAACCCTACGGCCAGACACTTAGTGTTTACCTTCACATCGACTCCGGGGATGTAAAACACCGTCGTTTCTAAGTCACTAGGCTTTGTCTGTAGAGATGATGGCACTTTCTTGCCAGTCATTAAATGGGTGGTAGAAGCATAATTAGTTTGAAACTTCTTCTTTTTTGAAGGAGAATCTTGATCTAAACTCCTGGAACTTCTATCGTAACTCCTATAAACAGAAAACTGTATTATCTTTTTTTAAAAGGACATTTATCTCCTTTCGTCTTGTTTGAATTCAGATTTATTTATACAGTAAATGGAACATGATCCTCCATTAATCAAGGCGACAAAGGACAGCTCCCCAGTGTCCCTAGCTGCACTGGCTCACGCCTGACCCAGGTGACGTCCCTGCTGTCGGTTCCATAACACACAGCACTGTCCTCTTTACTCTCTCCTGAGGTCACAGGTGTTTCACATGCACGTAGAAGGTTAAAGCAAATGAAACTGCCCTTTACAGAGGTAAAAACAGCAGAATTCATCATGGTTTTTTATTATGATTCAACCAAAATTAAAATCATCTTTTTATCATCACTATTTCGTTTGTAAGAATTTAACTGTTTAGCGTGCCTTTCTGTCTTCTGATTTTACCGAAGCCTCCTTAGACACAAACAGACCATTTAAAAATCTTTTATTATGAAGCATTTCAAACATATAGAAGGTAGACAGAATGGATAATGGACCCCCGTGGATCTGTCTCCCAGCTCCGATGACTGTCAGCATTCCACCCTTACCGTTTCCGCCGCCCACCCAATTAACGTGTTCTGACAATGTTTTTAGATTAGGAAAGAAAAGCAGAACACAAATTCAAAGAAAAAAATAATCTAACGTTAAGCCTGTTTAAACCACTGTTTCTTTAACGATGGAAACAAATGCTGAAGCCGCAGGGACAGCCTGGACGACCCCGTATTCTGAGGCGTCTCGGGCAAGTGTCCTGTCTTACTCCTTTATGGAGCCGTCAAGACTCTCAGCAGCCAGGAGGCACCTGAGTATCGCACTGTTCTCTAAAACAGAAGTGCGCACAACATGAGGACAGAGAGGACTTGAGAAACTCAGGCTTTTTAAAGGGGAATTCCGAAGATTTAGCTGTTTTAATTAACACATTTTCTAGAATCTAAATCAGACATCCCTTTGTAGTTGCCAGAAAACATTACACACTTGTTTAAAGAAGTACTATGTTATACAGATAACCACTCGAACATTACAAGTACGTTTAAATCCACTCTTCCCAGCTGCGCTTTGGGCTGAGAGGGTAAAGTCTGTTGGAATTCAGTGACGTACAGACAGTATTTCACACGATGAAGCACCCGTCCGCTCGCTTACCTTCTCAAGCTGATATCATCATGTTCTTGAAGAAGGGTGGTTGGGTGGAGCACGCATTTTCCACTATCGATTTCAACCCGAATATCAAGTTCGAAGTCGATGTTTCTCTCTGTCGCTGTGCCACTAAGACCGCGGGTGACTGGCGCTGTTGGCCAGCGCTCTGTAAACAGCTGATGGACAGCGGCAAAGCCCGTCGCTTTTTTACGAGAAGTATGTCTATAGAAAGGACAACTGGTCATTACACTGTAGTAAAACAGGAAGAGTTTATGACACGCTATTTTCCAACATGTGAGGTGAGCGACGGTCTGTAAATACATTTTCCTATTTTATAAATTCACGCCAATGACTCAGCTAGCTCATCCCAAGTGAAGTTTTTCCTAAGTTTTTCCTAAAAGAGCCACATTTCCTTCAACGACTGTGTGCTGAGAGAGCACGTGCCAGGCAGAGTGCTCAGTGCTGAGTACACGACACAGTTGCCACTGTGACGGAGGCTGAACATGGCTGCGGACCACACTCTACACGGGGGAGGAGATCTGAAAACTTTGCAAATCTTCCCAGATTTTACTAAAAGACAGGAGAACGGGACAAGAAACAATGCCATATGGAGCTAAATGACATTGGTAAACCATGAATATGTCTGTTAACTCACTCTGGCTACACGCATTAAGACTTTTTTTCTGTGAAAATCGACAGTTATAGATAACGCTCTAAGTTCAGTTCTGGATTCCGCGATGCTGCCTAAGGCTCTTCAAACCAGAAGGCTACTCACGAGGGTTTCCTGTAAATGTAAAACCTCTCCCTCTCGTGGTCGTCGTCCTTCTCGTCCTTGTCCGAGTCCTCGCTGGTGGACGACAGGCTGTCATCCCGGCGGCCCTCCTCGGGTTGGAAGGCGAGGCCCGGTGAAAAGACTGCTGGGGTTTTGGGAGGCCCGAGCACGGAGCGCGGCCCTTCGCTGGCTGACGGGTAGTGGGCCGGCCCTTCCACGGTTACTGACAGGAGGTCCAGTTCCGTCTCTTCCGGAAACTGATTGTAGAAAGGGAAAGCATCGATCAGGTTCAAATTAGCAATCTCTTCTCAATTAAAAAAAGAAAAAGAACACACATACGTTGAAACATTTCAAAATTCTCTCAGAGTTAAATTCCCTCACTCTGAGCTGAAAGAAAGGTCGGGTGTATGCACACGTGAAATGGCACATGGGAGAAGGGAGCGGGTCGAACCACAGAGCTGCCCTGCAGCATGCTAAACATCAGTGGGAGGTTTTACTTCACATAAGCGTAGACCGTCACGTTAATCAGCACGGGCGGTAATTCCTAGAGACGCAGTGGACACAAAGGGAACAACGCGATCGGCTGTGAGTCTGAGGGCAGAGAGCGAGTGGGGATGGAGGAGCATGCAGTCAGGACAGAGGCATGTGCTTGCAGGTGCCTTCCGTAGATGTATCTTTTACAAATGGGTCCCTAACGCCTTGAAGAAAGCAAACAGTTTTGGAATTAAACATATGAATCAATCGAACTTAAGAACGCTATGTATTAAGGGAAGAGTTTGCATAAACACCATGTCACCAACTGAGGACTGCATGCGGGGG
>NW_011889044.1:857696-869422 GCF_000151845.1 Pteropus vampyrus
TCTCCACCTAAGAGCAAGCGGCTGGGGTCTTTACTGCAGACCGCTGACCGCTGACCAGCAGGCGGCGCCCTGCTCCACCCGCATCCGGTTTTGGGATCCCACAGCTCCTGCAGCTTTGTGATTACTACCGCACCCGGCCAGGGCATCGCTGGCGAGGACTGTCTCTTACTGTGTCTTGGATGCTGAAGGTCACTCTGGGCCCAGGAGACGCGGCATCCACGCGCACTTCCGGGAGCTCCTCGGTTTCTCCCACTCGAGAACTGCGGGACGTGCAAGTGACAAGGCGTCACCGTTCTGGGTTAGAAGTCCCCGGGCTTCATTAAAGCCTCATCAACGACATTAGCGCTCTATTTCTAAATATCTATCTTACTCTAGAATCGAACTTTTGGTACCCCATTTCTTAACGTTTAGCAGCCCATAAAAAAAAATTCAGTGTTTTGATTAGCACAAGATTTTCTAAAACCAAACCATATAAAATGAACTTACACTGTTTACTTTATAGTGCTCATTTACTAGTAAAACTGTTTTCCTTCAATTATATGTAAAATTTTCCATTTTTTCATATGCTAAATATGTATGTAATCGCTGCTTTTCTAAAATGATAGATAAACTTGGAGCAGCAGTCACTCATATGCACGTTTTCATTTCTCTAGATGGTCTGTAAGTTCACACAAAAACTTGCCTAAATGGCAATGTATTCATCACCCAAAAGCACACAATGATTGTGGCACACATGTGACAGGAATTCCTCAAAAAGCTGCTAGTTTGACAGAATCCACTATTACTGGTATTTGACTTAGGTCCGTTTTTGCTATCATAATTTTATAATATCCCCAATTAGAACACAAGAAATAAGTAGTGGACCTTGGTAAAGGCCCATCGGTTGGAATATGTATTACCTTGCCCTTTCCATTCGCTTAAGAGGTGGTCTTCCAGAAGCAGTAATGCTTTTCGATCGGTTGTAACTTGGTTTGTACCCCAAACCCCACTTATCCTTCAGGGAAGCGGCCTGATGGAATGAGAGAGAAAAGGGTGACTTCAGGCAGTTGTTCACTGCTGTAAGATCCGACTTCAGATGAAATATTCTACTATAAACAAGTGAGCTCGTTTCCCCCGGGTCAATGCAAGTTACTCCAATCAGCTACTCTTGTCCTCATGTCACTCAGGAGAGCTGCGCAACGAAAATATCAGAATGTAAAAAGATTGCGAGCGGGGCTGAGGAGTCCAGAAATAAGGGGAGAAGAAAGGAAACGATTCGAAAGGAAGGAAAAAAGAAAAGTTGAGAATTACAAGCAGAGAGGAAGAGAAGGGGCAGCGGCCCCCAATCAGCTCAAGTGGCACCCAGGAAACCCCGTGGCAGAACTCTTCCCCACAGTAAAGGAAGGGCCGTGAACACGCCTGGCCTCCAAATCCCTCCTCTCCGTAGCTGTGGCGCGGGGCCGGGCGGGAGTTGACGGGGAAACGCCCAGGGACAGCGATGTTAAGAGCACGGACGGAGTTCCGCTGATCTCCCTCATCTGTTCCACTCAGTTTCATAGGCAATTACCACGCACAAACTACCTTACAAAGAGGGTGCAAGCAATATTTCAGTTGCGTTGTATGATTAGTAGGTACGCAGTAGTGAACATTTTAAATACAGAATTATGCTTTATAGATCATTACTACCCATTTATTAGTATCAGAAGCCAATGATGAATAACTTAAATTGGACTTTATCTTTGATTTAAACAAATAATTTAGAACAATACTCAAACTAGGTCACTTGGGACTTCGGGGTCAGCAAGAAAAGGACGTCCAAGCCAATAAAAACTGGGTGCCGGCACCCTTCCCCTTCCTCTGCCCCAGCTGCTCTGATTCGAACTGTTTTTATATATTGGGGTACCACCCAAAAACCTTATTCTTATAAAAAAAGGAAGGTTCTACTGATTATTGGGGGGGGGGGGGGAAGGTTAAGAACCCATTTATCTTTTTAAAAGAAAATAGTTTTTCCACTAACAAGAACCCCTTGACCCAAAGCAACCAATATCCATTTGAATACGTTTTAGAACTATTTCCTACTATATGTTTATAGTATATCTATTGATTTATTTCAATTGTTCAGCTATTGGACTAAATCCCAGAAAATGGGGTAGGCAGTGGGGTCAAAGAAAAATAACTTGTTTTTTAAGAGACTCAAACTCTAGTACGAGTGACAAACATGCAAATAGTAAAGAGAAGAATAAAGTGCTGAGGATACACAGTAGCCGAGAGGTAAAGTCAGCTGCGGGGAATGAGACGGGGGTAGAACGGACACCTGAAGAGACTTCACGTTCGAGTTAGAGACTAAAGGAAAGAATGACGTCACAAACGGCAGCGAGAACCTGGTGGCACAGGCCGGAGCCTGCAGGGCGCCTACTGTTTGGGTCTCGTTCTTGGCTGCTGGGATTACTGGCCGTGTCACCTTGGTCAAATTCCTCGACCTCTCTGTGTGTCTGTTTCCTCATCTTTAAAAGGGGGGAAATAACACCTCCTGCGGTTGTGAGGATGTAACGATTATTAAACGTAAAGTGCTTTTAAACAGTGCCTGGTACCCAGCAGACGCGAGATGCACAAAGCAGGTGGCATTATCACCAGCAATGGGGCAAGGAAGAGAGCAACGAAGTCTCATCATCAAGTTTCATAAAGTAGAAAGTAAAAGCTGCCCAGTGAAATTCTTTGTGAACGCCCACTCACTCGCATGCTGGACCTCCGCAGCTTTTTGCGGACGTCTCTTCGAATGTCATTCACAGCGACAGATTCTAACTGCTGGTAACGCTGAATTTCTTGGTTTATGGTTCCTTCGCTTGCACCTAATTTTCTGGATGCAAAAAAAATGTGGCAATTAATGTAAAGAAGTAATAAAGTAAGACTGATTTTTACTTGCTTTTTATCCTTTCACTTTTCAGAATATCAAAGATTATGTATGGGCAAGTCAAAATCCTCCATACCTGAAAACTGTAAAAAAGCTTGCTCTAATGTTTTAGAAAACAGTTCTTGCTCATTTCTGTGTCTTATGAAAACTATGGCTCCACTCTGCAAAAGGATGTCTGGATATAAAATTCTACATATAATGTAAGCCTCAGGTAAGATTTTAGGGGAGGAAGTATATTTTGCTTCAAGTCATTTTTCCCCTGACAATAAAAGGAAAATTATAATGTAAATCAATAGGAAAATGTGAATCACTATATCATAATTTACAGTTAAGTTTTTAGGTAATACTTTTCATTGTACAAAATTCATATTTGTATAAAGTCCCTGAATGCAAAAAAAAAAAAAAAAAAAAAAACCCAACCCAGAGATACAGGTACATGAAGTTTAGAAAAAAAGAGGCATGACCATCACCTTTTGGGTGATTTTTCTGAAACAAAAATTTTAAAGTTTGCTAAGGAGAACAGTTAGTCTAAGAGATGGAGTTATTACTTAGTTCTATCCAGCAGGCAACAGATAAAGAAAAATAAATTACTCCCACCTACTGTCCCCTCTGGACTCACCCAGCCCTACCTCAGCCCCAGAGAACCGCTACCACAGGCAAACCCAGTGTGCTTCGAATTCTAGCTCTTTCATTCTTCCTAGCCAGTTATCTTGACGACAGTTTGGATAACGCCATCAAGCCTCACAGAAATATTGTGTAGATTAAACTGAGACAGTATGTCAAATGCACAACAGGTGCTTAATAAATGCTCAATTTGTTTGCCCTCTCAAAATTTTAAATTTCAGAAATCCTGTTAGCAAAAGACTAACACGTATATTGACGGGCGCACGTGGAGACGCACGTCCGTGACACACGGTCAGTCCGGCTGCTCGGGAATGGGCGCTGCGGTGAGCGCCAGACCAGGCGTTCGGGTCACCATCCCTGCCGCACGCACGAGCGCAGGAAGCCCGCCAGCGTGCCTGGACCCTGGCCGCCTCACGCACGACCGCTACCGCCCCACGACTGCACTACGAGGACTTGGCGCGAGTTGGGGCCGTGACACACACTTCAGGTCGTCTATGACTCTGGCCTGCTCGTTCAGCTCCCTGATGTCCACCAGGCGCTTCACCGTCTTCCTGCCTCTCAGCTCCCCCGGCGGCCCGCAGGACGCTCCTGGTCTTCGATACTCCACAGGTTCCTGAAAATCAAAGTGTGTTTGTCTGCAGCACCATTGGGTCACACAGCAAATCTACGCTATCCCCAAAATGACACATGAATCAAAGGGAGCATGCAAGAATCAGCGCCATCTACGTCACATCCAGTACGATGATTGAATTCTCCAGTGATTCGACCCTTGGTTTCATAAGGAATCTATTTAGTTGCTACCTACGTTTCCCCATGAGTGGGCTCTGCATACTTTCAAATGGGACTGGCTAGCCTGAGGGGAGCCCCTCGTGTCGGGGTCACACAGATACTCTGCAGGAACAGAATGGCGCTGATGCGGGGGCGTCAGGCCTAGTAGGTGATTTACAAGTCGCTGCCCGAAGGTGAGCTTGTGGCCATCTCCACTTACAGAGCTTCCATCTGAGCTCTAAACGATAAACAGTACAGTGGTCTTTAAAAGTACATCTTTCCGAGAACAAAACTATTTCGTAATACAATAGTAAAAAGATACTCAAAAATTTTTAATACCAGAATGAAAGCGGAGAGTAACTACCAAAAATTTGATACTATAAAGTGTACAGTATTGATGGAGACACACATTTTTAAAATGTGTACTTCATGTTGTGTGCATGCTTCACCACTTTGCTTCACCACGATCTGTTTAGAACATTTCCACGCGCCCCCAAACAAAACTGGCTGTGACCAGCAGTCTCCGCCTGTCCCCTCCTGGCCTCCCCGACTCCCCAGCCCTAGGTGGCCGCAACTCTGGCTCCACAAGTCCACTGGTACTTGTAAGGTTAGTGTACATTCCCTGTAGCTTGAGGCACAAGTTGGTTGACAGTCATTATTATGAAACGAGGGACTCAATTAAAAGACAGTATTATGAAACTAAAAAGCAACATTATGAAATGCGGAACCAGGAGCCACGCCCCCCCTTCCCTCCTCCACAATTAGCAACTGCGACATAGTGACGCTGCGTCAGTATGACCCCTGCCCCGGGGGGAAGTGTGCAACGGGGGTCCCCTCACCGTATGGACAGTAGGAGACATAGTGTCCACTTCGTCCTCATCCGACAGGTCGCCTATGTTCACGGAGTTCAGGTCCGCGATGTCGTCGATGTCCTCCTCCCCCGTCAGCGTGGTGAGCGTGTTGCCCAGGGCGTTGAGCCTCTTGCCGATGTTGGGGTCCATGTGGACGTCGATCCCACACATCTTCCACAGCACGTTCAGTGTCCAGGTCCCAGCACTGCTGCTTTCTGTGGAAAGGAAGGAGAGGCATTTCCGGTCAGTCTTGAGTGGAGATATTTAAATCATTCTACATTTAAGGAACGGAATGGATGATGGTCCGTGTCACCACCAACGGCTCTCCTGGCCACATCGTCAGGACACGGGGCCACGGGATCGGCTCCCTGACTGCCGGGTGAGCACCCACCACCCCCTGCGCAGCAGCCCTTCTCCCCCAACTGTGGATTCGCTCCCCCTCACCCCAAGCTGACCCCCTTCCCACGGCCACTGCAGGGCTGGCCACCACCCTTGCTCACGAGTCAGGATTAATTAGGTAATTAGCCTGGGTGGGGTCAAGGGGGGGTCAAAACCCTCCCCTGGGCTTCAGGGGAGACCGCCCTTCCCCAGTGAGGAGGGGACCAGGCTCCTGAGCCACGTGTCAGGAGGCCAGCAGTGACGCACCAGGACCCACCCCGAGGGGAAAGACAAGAGCGGCAGAGTCCCGCCGACAGTGCGATCTCGCCCTCAACTGACCTGGCGCCTCTCGTCCCTGAGACAGCCCTTCCCAAGTTTCACTGTGGTCTGCGAACATCCCTTCACTAAGTTCCTTGTTTTGGTTAAGTTAGTTACAAACAAGGGTCCTGACAAAGGCTTCGAGGTGACCTTTACCTCGGTCATCGCCCTTCCCTCCAACTCCACTGCAGGAAGTTCCTGTGTTCTCGGCCCACAGTGGGGACCGCTGGCTTTGCTGCTCTGGGACAGTTAGGATGAGCGCGAGGCTAGACTTGGGGAGCATAAGAGGGACTAGCAGGGAGAGAGAGGAAATCTCCTGACCTTGATCAGCTTCTACCCCCTCAACATCTTAAGAGCCCTTACATAAATATCTCCCTTTAGCTTACCCGAATGCTCTACCCAGCAAAACAGTACAAATGTGCACTGTACTATATCATCTTATCACTCCTACAGTTACCTCCTAAGTGGTTTCCAAGGGCTTTTTTTTCTCTCTAATCGTTGAAAATGTCCCTCATATACTGTCGCCATCTGCTTTCTTGCTCAAAGAAATTTAATAGCTTTCCCATCGTCCACCAAATCAAGTTTGAACCCCTTATTTTGGGATTTAAGACTTTTCCCATCTTATTTTTCATATAACTTTATTCCGGCCAATTTAGACAGCTCTAACCAGACACTGTTTTGCAGTCACGACTGACACCTCCCGAGTTTTGCTGACGAAACAACTTTATCTCATCTTTCAAGTCCCTGTTTAATGCTTGTTCTTCCGTAAAGCTTTCTCTGATCCTAGTATCCTTCCAAATTTGGAAATTCTGTCTCCCTCCTGTAATTTTCAATAGCAGCTGGAATTTTATATTTTATTGTACTTATCCCATATTACAGTTTAATTATGCTGCAGGGCCTTAACTACTTTATTACAATTTAAATTTATAGAGTAGAAAGACCTTATTCATCTTTATCTTCCCCCGATTTTGCAGTGTATCCTGTACACAGCAGGTGTCTAATTAATAATTGTTAAATAAATAAAAATATACTAATATTATTACGAAATGTGTTTAAAATTTGGGGAACACCAGAACAAGTTTAGTTAAAAGGTCCCCTCGCTATTAATACAAAGGCAGAAAAATATGTACGTTTAAGGCAGAATTCTACCCGACACACGTAGCAAGAGCAACATGAAATGCGGACTTACCAGCGGCTGCTTGGCCTGTAGTCCTGGAACAGACTTCGTAGGTGCCATCTGGAACCACGCCTGCACAAAAAGCACCCCAAACAGTTTTCGATAAAATTATGCTGTGATGAAATTTTGTACTGCAATTTTTTTTACACAAAGATTACTACCTAAATATAAACCGGACCACTAGCTTCTCTAGGTTTCAGCTGCTAACCTGTAGACTAAAGGGCAGCCTCAGATGACTTGTAAGGTCGATTTCAGATCTCATGGGGTTTTATTCTACGATTTGAAGAATTTAACTGCAGTTTGATCTTCACATTCTGCATGTGATTTCCACATGGATTTCCACATGTGAGTGACAACACTTGGCTGATTCTGAAACTCTAGTTTCTGAATGCTATGACAATTTGTATCATCATGAGTGACTAGCACTTTGAGAATGCAAATGGTTTAAACTGATAAGAACTGCCACATCAGGTCACGGACATGATTCATCAGCCTTGTCTTTTCCTTTGACAAGAAACATTTTATGTGAAAAAAAATGACTGGCTGCTACGATGTCAATCTTGTAAGGTCACAGACCTGTCCCCAGGACATGTATGTGACTTTAACTCTGAAACACTTCCTACCAGTTAGCTTCAATCCAATAAGGTCAGCTTCAGAAACGGAGGTTAATTAAATCAACAATTTTAAACAGTAAAGGACATACCATCCCTGAAACAACTTTTAAACAAAGTAAAGTCTCAAGACAGAATTAAGACCCTTTCTCAGGAATCCTTAACGAAAACCAAATTTCAATCTAAACCTGACAGTACATACAACTTAAATGAAATGTCCTTTTGCAGTTCACTCTGCATCCCAACTGGTCTTCAAATGTTACCCAATTTTGAGTTGTAGAAAAGCTACAACCTATTTCGGAAAAAAAGGGTCTATTTGTTAAGTGACGATTTCTATTATGTGGTTCTTATTTTTAAGATAGTGCCAATGACTTTAAATTCTAAATTATATTTTTGAACCATCCAGTACCGGTGCCTCACATACAATTATAAAATAAAAAGAACTAGGTTTTGTTTTGGGGTAAAAGATCACCCACTTCACCTTTATAGTCATCATTCAGAGCAAAAGAAACCCAGCCTACTCTTCCGAATTTAACAATGCTAGAATGAAAAGAAAACTCTTTGAAATTTGAGCAACATAATTGAGGCCGAGTGCAAGGTAGAACTAGTAAATAAAAATGGGTAAAAAACTTTTGGGATTTCCAATCCCAAGAAGTATCAGAGATTTTTAATTAAGCTTAAAAAAAAAAAAAAAGATTATATAAATTCATAGAATATAGAGCCATGGTGAATTAATAAGGAAAATTAAGATCTTTAGGAGCAGATCCAAACCCTGGAAGTGAGGAGTGGGTGTCCATGGTCTCCGCGTCAGGGAGGGAGTGCTGAGCAGGACCAAGCGTCACTTGGGGACGGACGCCCTGCTCTTAGGACCGAATGCTTTCCAGGTGTAAACAGAGCTTGGAGTCTTTCAAACTTCTTAAATGGTTTATGTCATTTTTCTAAATACATGTTAATGAAATGGGTTTAATCTTTACTATCTACTTACATGGTTCCTTTGAACTCTTCCTACAGATTGGCCTTCCTAATATTTACTGCATTTTTCCTCTAAAAAACATTACCACTTAAAGAGGAAATCTGACTGGGCCATCTTTTCTCAAGGGCATAATTTTAAAATGATTCGTAAAAAGTCCTAACGCATGCTTCTACTGTTCCTTATCTCTCTGGTCCTAAACGCAACTCTTCTTTTTATTGTTTTATTAAAATTATTGGAGTGATACTGATTAATAAAATCAAATAGGTTTCAAGTGCACAATAATACGTTATATGTATATTGCATTGTGTGTTCACCACCCGAAGTTAAATTTCCTTCTGTCTTCTTTTTCAAAAATATTAATGTTAGTTACATCCAAGTATACTTACTACTAATAAAAAATACAAAGTAGTAAAGTACTTGCCAATTTTATAATTTGGAATTCTTGTAATTATATCTATGAAACAACTACTGGCTCCCAAGACACCAAACAATAAATATAGTACAAAACCAAGTCATTTAATTCCTCTAAAAATGAAAACAAATTACAATTGTCACAATTTTCAGTATGTCAGTGTTCTATTTTGTTGGTACGATATACATCGAGATGCAAGTTATTGTTTATATCTTTTCTGTTTTTGATTTTGAGTCGGAGGCATATTTCTTATGCATTTTCCTTTTAAGGAAATGGTATCCTTTCTTTGTTTCCAAAGATATTCTATCCATTTTAGTGACTATAATGATTGCAAAGATGTCATCTTAATAAAAATTAGGATTAAATTTATTTTGTTTTAAGAAAAAAAACCACAAACAAAAGACAGTTATAGGGACTTTTAAAAATACATATTACAACTGTGTAAAGTGATTATTTGTAAAGATGTCTGATGAAGGCTACTTCTGGTCTATTGGATATTAAGCATGAGTATTTTGATACCAAATCTTAGTAACCTGAAGTATTTCAAAGAAATCCTAGTATTTTACCTAAGAATTATCTAATGCAAAGCATTCCATACCGACAATTTCACTTATAATTTTACCTAAGTTTTAGTTAATTTGAATGCCAAAACTTCAATTTTTGACATAAAAATAATGGAAACTTTTCCTATTCCCCAAAGAAACCCCAAAATGGAAAGATTGTCTTCCAGTGAAGAGGAGAAAAGATTGCATAAACAATGGCGTACCACTTTGGCTTGCAAGAATGGCTGAGGAATTTTAGTTCACGACCATTCGTTCTTCAAATACCATTTTTCATTAAGATTAACTATGCTTTATCAACACTCCCATATTGAAAACATTAAAATGGATAGAAATAAACCCCTATACCTTCAAAATAGTACATAAACATAGCTTTAGTTATTCCCAGCCTTGAGAAATTCACACAAGTCGCATAGTGTAACCAACAAATCTGGACATGTGGGTTTATTCCTGTTGGTAGTAAGGCCGGCCGGCTCTGGCTCCTGGTCATCTGCACTGCCCTGCATTATCTGGTGAACCGGATCTCACACATTTATCACTCTCACTCGAGAGCCACACAGAATGAAGAGGATTTATCTGGTCATTAGTGAATCCATTGTAGGAAAAATCAGGGAGTGATCAAACCCTCAAATGTTAAACCATCCAAAACAATGGCTAACTGGTTTACTTCCCAACACTACTGAAAGCTAGTTTTTTACAAGTATGTCCTGACATCTTAAGGTAGAAAGAGCCCTTATTTCACGAAGTCTAATAACATTCCTATATCTGAACATCCTTTACTTTTACAAATGGAGATACTGGGTTGCTTTGGTCTCTTTTAATTTTTAAAAATTCTACACCTCATACAGAAGGTGGAAGCACTCACAGGCGTTCATCACCAGGTCCCCGCGAATCTCCGGCTTCCAGTCGTCCCAGGACGTCTCAAAGCCATCAGCAAAACGGATGCAAAAGCTTTTGAAGTGCCCTTTGCTAACCAGGGATTCTGAAGAGCAAGCAGTGATGAGAGTACTTTCGATGGTCAACACCAAGGCTGAGCCAGTGTCAAGGTCGCCAGAGTGATTAGACTGCAAAATACGTTAGAGAAGAAACAGACAAAAGGTGACAAGTTTTTAAGTTTGGAAGTCCTGGTAGGAGTCCTAGAACAAACATCCAGAAAAGGTCAAGCCCAAAAATCTGCATCAAGAAGCAGCTTTGAAAGATGCCTACTTTTAAAACTCAGAGTGCCACAGGCTGCCAACTCCCACCCCAGAGTTTTCCCCTAACACTGTCTCCCAAACAAAATGAGTTTGCTAAAAGACAAACTCATTTGACAGCGGCCTACAGGTTATTTATTATGGCAGTAAAACACAGGCCCCTGTGTTCGTTATGACTGCCTGATGGGTTCATAGCTTTTCCACCCTCACACACATGTGCAAAAATGTGCTCCTGAGAATTAGTCCCAAATTATGAAAATTCTTGCTTTATCCAGGTTACAGATAACTTGCAAGTTTCATTACTATTAAATATCAGTTTAAAAGCATTTTGAAATTCTCTATTTTAGATGAGGTTTTTAACATTATTGAATAGTATTCTCAAATGTTTTGTTTTTTATTAACGGTGTATGCCAAAGACTTCTGTACTAATAAACAAGAACAGTAAAAAGACTCTGAAAACTAAGCTGCTTATTTGTCAAGGTGAAAATTGAGAATTATCAGGTAGATGTCAATCTCATCAGAGTGCTTTGGAGAAAAATCTCATGAGATTTGCATTTAATATACTGAAGATGAAAAACGGTTGACGGAGTTCAATCTTACTTTCTGTTTACTAAATTCGAGTTATAAACTGCTCTCCTGAAAATGTACTGCTCTAGTATATACACGCAGAAACAGTAAGCAGACATGCCTGGCCCCTAATCTTGGGCTAGGATGGGAGTTTCGTACCTGTGCGGTGTTTGTGATAGGCAGGCAAATTCCCAGATCGTTCACAGTGAGCTGCAGGAAGAGAGTCCCAAAGGCCTGGGCAGAGGTTTGCTGGATACCAGGCAGCATATCCACGACTTCCTTTGTAGCCATGTGAATATCCTTATGTAAAGCCATTCGTTGTTCATTCCAATTGTCATAGGCAGCCTTATAATTCAGCCAAAACAGCACAGCTTTTGATAATTAAGGCAGGACAGAAAGAAAAT
>NW_011889044.1:870107-895003 GCF_000151845.1 Pteropus vampyrus
AAAAAACGAGCACTGGATTTAGCAAAATAAAATGTTACCCATAACATTGCCGAAAGGGCAGTTTTCTCACAAACTGATCTCATCACCAGCCCATACCTACCGCCAATTTAAACCTTCAACGGATGAAACTCTTTTGGGATGCTCTCATTTCAGATTTAGGAGACAGTGAGCCGTTGAGCGTTTACACTGGTAAACCACAGATGGTTTTTATCTGGCATTTCCGTACCAGCTCTAAAACCAACAACCGCCTTGCTGGACCGCCTCACCTCTGTCGAACGCCACTGGCTGGGCATACACGATCGGTCTATTCAGGGTAATAAGCACAGCTTCTCTATCTGAAGAACCACTGATTTCTTCTCGGAGGGCATTTCTTAATCCAATTCTGGTTTTAAAATAGGCAACTTGATGAAAATCAGAACCAGCTTCCTCATAAACCTAAAATAAAATGAAAAGCTCAATAAAATCAAATAATGGAAAATGTCAATACAAAAACTGGAAGTTTTAACACCATTAATGGTATTGTGCACCAAAATAACTACAGTACGTTTTTCTCAAATTCATTCACCGATATATATATATTCCCTATACTCTACACCACAGACACTTGAAATTAATACACAATGTGAATGGGTATATAAGTAAAGATGAAGCCAAACAAAGTTCATACAAAAGCCAGGATGATGTTCGTATTCTGGACAGCGAGGCAGTAAATGTGTCAAGATAATTAGATCCCCACTCCTCTCAAAATGCATTTCCATTCGGACAAATTACTGTTTTTCTAGAGATGACAAGAAATTTTTATTCATTTATTCCCCCCACATACTCTTTAATACAGGCATTCAGTTTTGAAAGTGTGACTGGCATTCTTTTAATCAGTTCTTCAAATCAAAGAAAGAAAAAAGGTTAAAATCTACATAATTTTTAGCAAAATAAAAACAAAAACAGACATCAAAAAAAACCCCTATGAGCTATGAATGACAATTTTTATAAAGTCTAATTAAGAGCTGTGTATGTGTGTATACATTTAACTTTACATGTTTAATATTATGGCATACAAAACTTGCCAATATTGTAGAGTACAGCTAAGAAACTTAGTAGCGTTTTAAGAACTCACCAATGTTAGCACAAAGCATTGAAATAAAAAAAGTGTTTAACAAAATAAAGAGAAATTATAAGCAAATATTTACGAAGATCCTGAATTACGTTTCATGTAACTGTATCTGCAGTAACCTATAACAACATACCACCAAAATACTCAAAGAAATGCCAAGGTAAAACTCTAAAATCCTACTTAAACAATTTTCATTAGAATTTATAATCAGAAATTTTAGGAACTTTAAGTATTTTTGTAAGTAGAGTAATATTTAATGTAGTTAAAATTGATGTGCAAAATTTAAAAGCCACAGTTCTAAAGTCAGCACATTCCTACACTCACCTGATGTTTGACAATCTGTCCTAATGCCAGATTTAAATCCACTTGGCATTTACCGAACAGTTTCAGATAGCTGCTACTTCCTGGTGAAGCTTTGGTTTGAAGCCGGTTGGAAAGTTCAAGTTCAATCAACCCAGTCTCAAATCTCACAGCTCTCATTGAAGGAGTTGTAGCTGTCACTTGAATACCCTAGCAGATATACATTAGTAGGAAAAAAATCTTAAATCAACAATGTCCATTCACTCAAATTAAATATTTCAACATAGGATAAATAAAATAGACCGTATTAAAACACATATAGGATGTCTAATGAACTGATAAAGCTAGCAACATTCTTTAATTTCACATGAGTAGGGCTTTCTTGGCTATTAAATATTTCAGTATTTTATATTTAAACTCTACATCGCTCCTGGGTTAAATACATTACAATTAAATAACTATTCAGCAAAAATGGTTTTTATTTTTAAGAACACTAATACCTTAAATATTGGAAATTTTAAGGTTTCGATTAAGATATTACTGTTAATTGGACACATGTATAAAATATCTCTTACAGCACAGTTTATAACAGCAATAATTTGAAAAAAATCAAAAGTTCATCGGAAGAAAGTAGTTAAATGAATGGTTACAACTGAATGATACAGGTGTTCAAGAGATAAAGTCAGCCTAAAGGTATGGAAAGGCATCCAAGGCTTTTAAAATGCAGAAATGTGTGCATCTTTAAAAATACGAACAGTAAAAGGTCCTAAAGGACATTCGAACAATTGTTAAAGCTTTTTCTTTGAATGGATATACTTCATTTTTATTTTCTATTTGGCATATTTATGTATCACATGACTTTTCTATAGCAAGCATGCATTAATCAATTAGAAAAATTCTTCTAAAAGTAGCATTGTTATTTATACGTCACCTTAAATTGCAAGTTCAGGGAATAGAGTAGAATTTTAGGCTTATCTCCATCTGCTGTTCCATCGTGTTCATTCCAGAGAGGAATCGGCTGCTCCCCACCTAAAAGAGGTTAAATAATGGAGAGTTTAGGACAATTTCTTTAAAAAGAAAATAACTATTTTGTTCCATTCTTACTCATTTCCTACCTTCTTGACCAAGCCGACATCTGTACTGACGCTGACACCTAATGATAGTGAGTTAGTATTTGAGGCTTACTGTGTGCCAAATGCTTCTACATCCTTTATCACCTTTTTATTCAAACCCCTCCCTCTGAACCACAATGAGATTGAGTCATTTCTTCCTCTGTGGTGTGTGCCATAAAAACATACATCTCTGCTCTATTATTTATCTACAGATCCATCTCCCCAATTAGACTGAGTTCCTCAGGGCAGGTACCACGTATCTCCAGAGCCCAGCGAACGGTAGGTCCCTCAGCGGACCTCGGTCAGCATCACACTGAATGCGGTTAGGCTCCTCTGCCGTGTGGTGACCCAGCTCTTCCTCTGCTGTCATTTTCCCCACACACTCCTCCCAACTACTGCTGCAAGTCTTCATAATCTCCCTCACAACTTCCCGTGTAAGCTAATAAACTGTAACAAATGCACCACTCAGGTCGGGGCGCAGACCACGGGGGAGGCTATGTGTGATTGGGGCAGTGAATATTTGAGAAATCTCTGTACCTTCCCCCCTCAGTTTTGCTGTGAACCTAAAACTGCTCCAAAAACAAGAGTCTATTAATCTGAAGAAAAGGAAAACGCTAATTACAGAAGGTATGTGCATCCCTAAGTTCATATTATTTACAACAGCCCAGCTATGGAAACAATGTGTGTCTACTGAAAGATAAGCGGATAAAGATGTAAATACATAGATACACACTGGAATGCTATTTGGCCATAAAAAAGGAAGAGCTCTTAATCCTTGTGACAACACAGATGGACCTTGAGGACATTATACTAAGTGAAATAAGTCAAAGAAAGAGAAATATCACATGACCTCACTTATATGTGGTAACTAAAAAATAAAATGAATGAATAAACGAAACAAAATGAAACTCATAGACACAGAGAACAGATTGGAAAAGCAGGTTTTGGGGTGGGCAAAATGGGTGAAGGAGGTCGAGAAGCACAAACTTCCAGACAGAAAATGAGTCCTGGGGACGCGATGCACAGCATGGCGACTAGAGTTAGTAACACTGTGTTGCATATCTGAAAGCTGCCAAGAGTTCTCATCACAAGAAAAAGAAAATTATAACTTTGTGTGGTGACAGATGGTAGCTAGACTTACTGTGGTGATCACGTCACAGTATGTACAAATATCAACTTATTATGTTGTACCCCGAAACTAGTATGTTACATGTCAATTTTACCTCCAAAAAAAGCCTATTTGTAAAATGTCTATTTGTTTTGTGCTGCTCTATTCATTACCTTGAATATCTTTTATCTAGTTTTAGAGAAAAAATTTGTTAAAAAGCAAAAGCTCTGCCTGTTAACAAATGTATTGCACAATCATTTTAGTATATAGAAATATCAGAGACACTAACATATTAGCTACATTAATGCCACAGATTTTTACCCCATTATGAATTAAATTTGTAGATGTGGCTTACCTACTATTTAATCATTATTATGATTACACTGGAAAAATTCAGCCTCAAGAATTGTTACACAGAGTCAACTTATTTTCTACCTTAATTCATCTTAGTACTTTATCTTGTGAATTAAAAGTCAAATAAACATTTTTAAAACCAAACATGTATTTCCTGTTAAAATGTAAAACTCAGATTAAGAAGCTCAACTGTAATCTACTCTTGAGTGGCAGCAAAAATATAGGGATTGCTGTAAGCGATTTTCCATGTGGCCAGCGCACAGCTACCATCCGCTACACACTGAGGCGGAGAGCTTGACACCGACCTGCGTTTTGTCTCCACGTGAGCAGGACTGGTTTGGTTAGCAGGCGTACCCTAAGTTCCTTCTCTCTCCCTCTTTGGAGAGGAAGCATAAAAGGGCTTTGTGGAGTTTATAAATCCTAAATGTATATAATACACATGACAAAGGTAATAAGCAAAAGAATCTGTGGGTGGGAAAGCCGGAAAAGGAACACACTGTTTTCAGGGACTCAGGCAACAATCACACCCAGATGACAGGATCAACACTCATGCCGAGACCCAGGAAAGACCAGTGGGAAGAAAGACCTGCTACATGTGCTACACTCGCAGGGCCCAGGCCAGCTCACCAGACACTTTTTGTATTACTTCGTTAACTTCCTTCATGAATACTTTCTGCACAAACACCAAGTGGTTTAGAAGATCAGTTGTGAGATTATGTTCAAAAGAACCAACCTGCCAAATAAAATCAGAACATTAGGTTAACACTGTTGACTGCATTAGTTTTAAACACATCTTTTGTTCACATAAATAATCCCCAACTCTATGGACGATTATCTACATACTATTTGAAATCAATATACCAAAGAAAGGTTAAAAATATTCAGAGCTCCCAATACTTTACTGGCCAGACATCATTATGGGCCATTCTCCCAATTTTTTGAAAAAATAACAGTAGCCAAAAAGATATGGGCAGTCTTTTGAAAACAAATGAAATTTTCTCTAGAGTAATATTTATTTTTAATGACTGCTACAGTGTAAGAACTATAGACAAGTGTCATTATCAGTGAAGTTTATTCACTCATTCAAATATTTATTGCCATCTACTCCATGTGCTGCATTAGGTGTTGATGTTCACAGCTGTGAACAAAAACAACCATGACCCTCGCGGCGCTTACATTTGCATGAATTAGCAAATCGGAGAGACTCAGTTTTAATATAATATGTGCCCTATGATGAGCATAAGGCATTACATGGCTGGCGAGTAGTAGTTAATAAACAGACTAAGGAGCAGGCCCTAACTGATGTCAGGTATTATCATCAAGCTAGACCGAATTAGGAGCAAGGCGGTGCTTCAGAATTGGCCACGTTGAGAGCATTCATATTTTGATAAAAAATTAAGAGAGCAAAATAGATTTGGCGGTCTTTTCATAAGTGAGAAATCTACGTAGCACTGGGCACTTTTTTTTGTATTTAATAGTACAAAATGGGGAAAGATGATCAGCACGTGTATCTAGTTCAGGCCACAGTAAAACAGGAACTCTCAGAGGGCTGCAATGTTATGTTCTTTTAAATGTTTACAATTGATTGCATTCTTGATAAATTTTGGATTGTGTTTTGCTCCAATTAAAAACTTTATATTATTAGTTTTATAGCTATTAGTAGTAAGGAATCATGTAATATACTGCATTAGATTTGTTTTATTTTCTGTCGGATAAAGCATTAATAATAGTATTGCTAACCAGTTTGGGGCATTTATTGTTCAGAGTTGAGAGCTCAGATGAAATAGGCTTGATAATCTATCTTTTAAATAAATATCTGCCTTCTAGAATCCTGTACACTATTTTTTTTTTTTTTTTTAGTACACTTGTTTCATCTCTGAGATAAGGGCTAGGCACGCAGGGTCTAAAGAGGTGAGTCAGACTTAATATGTCCCCAGAGGTGCAATATTTCTGGCAAAGAATGCAAAGAGCATTCTTACAGATGCTTCAGATTCTAGAGAAAAATTCATCAAGTGAAGAGCAAAGTGCTTTTGATGAGGTTGAACTGTTCTGACTAACGGACAGAGTAAGCCAAGGGAGCGCAGGGCGTGACTCCTGCGTCTCTCACCCGACAGCGGGGAGAGTCAGGGGAAGTCAGGGACACCCCCGCAGCTTCAACCTTCTACTCTATCGGTCAGGGGAATAACGGATGATCCGCTTACCACAACTCAAGCAAAAACCACGTACCCAAAAGCTCTTTAAAATGGTACCGGTTGTACAGATAGAAAGTGAAAAAATAACAATGGAATCAGGTAAGCTGGCTCTCCACCTCCTTTAGTGAAGAAATTAGTCTGTGGATCTGACTGAACTTATTTACCCCCTGTACGGCCTTTAAATCGTTCTTAATAAGCACACACATCTGGGTGAATCACGCAACTCCCTAAAGACTCGGTTTCTTCATTTATAAAATGAGAACAAATACATCTACTTCGCGGGACTGCATGAGTCAATGCATTGATGAGTTCACTTGATATTAGATGTTATTAAGCTTCTTATAATAAAATGAACCATGAAAACGGCACAGAGATGAATGTGAAACCCAGTGTAAGAAATATAAATTCAAAGACAATAAAAAATTATGTTTAAATAAAACTACAGGGAGACAGACACATATATGTGCACATGTGTGTGCATGTGACACACACACACACACACACATACCTGATTTGGTATAGAATTCTGTAGGAATAAATGATTTAACAATTTGCCTTAAAAGTCTGGATCACTATATATCTTGGTACACCTAAAGCTTCAAGACTTCTCATTACGAAGAGTAAAAACATTACAAAGTAAACTTACTTCTGCCACACAGCGCAGGTAATTCCCCTGCAGGTAGTAGCCTTGTTTGCAAGGCAGCTCGTCCACACTCCACACCTGGTCTGAGTAGCTGTCATGCTCTTCCATCACGTACTTTCCGGACATGGTCACGGGGGGGAGGTTGAGACTGGCAGAAGGAGGAATGGTCGACATATCTGTGGCAGAAACTTTTGAAGTGAAACGCAGTCTGTGATTTGGCAGCTCAAATGTAAACCTGGTCTGTGCACCTGTAAGAAATAAGAGAAGTTACTGTTTGTTCAGGTGATCGTTCACATGTTTGTTCCTTACTGTGTTTAAAAATGGTGTCTAAGGAAAATGTATGCATACCCCAAAACCTAAACTGAAAGATATGAAAAGGACGTTTTAACTGTGCTTGCATTTCCCATCTGCAAGTATATGGATGGTGACTGAAGAGTCGGTCAGTACTGCTCAGCCGACAAGAATCATTTATTAAGCCTACTAGGTGCCCAACCCTGTGTTAGGCGCTAGAGAAGCACTTCGTTCACGGAGGGTAGAACAGGAAGAAACTGCTCTTATTACAGAAGAGTTAAAACAAGCAAATTTAAAAAGAAGAAGGCACTGTGGGGTAGCAGACGCCTTACTAAATCAAGATCTGTTACTGCCCATTACAGATGCCGCATAACGTTCACGCGCACCCCCTACCCACCCACACGACCTGCTGATGTTTCTTGTGCGTTATTCTCCCCAAACGTCATTCAATAGCTTTCTCTGTCTACACATATAGGGATAGAAGACATAAAATAATTTATTATGTATTTCTAGTGTTCTCAATTGTTCCAGAAATAATTCTTTTTCAAAATGCGCATTAAAGGTCGCTCCTTTATGTCACATTCACTATGTTCGCTCACCATGAAGTAATGTTTATACTTGGAGTGAGCTGGCCATTAACCGAAAGGCACTCTCTCGCCAACTGGTTGGCTGTGGACAGCCAGCGGGGTCCCGACCAGGCAGACCCCCGACTCCCACCTGCAGGCTGCCAGGGGGGCCAGCGACTCAGCAGCTGCCGCAGCATCGTGGCCCTGCGTCAGCGATCAGGGGACCTAGGCTGGCCTGGGCCTCGGCCGCAGCCATCGCCGTCACTGGCGTAGCCATTCTGCTACTGTTTTTGCCCTTTTCCTTCATTTCAAGAATTATGAGTTCTCATCTGTCTGGATATTTGACAATACATTTACTTTGCTCCTAAATATTTATGCCTTCCTAGTTCTAAACGGTTTCTCTGGCCTTGACTTGCTGCTTATGTTGACTCCTATATTTCATGGGTGCCTTGAATAAGGGACCAAGATGAGCCTGGCCACTGTCAGCCCCTCTCTGAAAGCCTCACACTGCTGACTCTGCCTCTGGGGACTCACCTCGGAGTGTTCCTGATTCTAGAAACAAAGAGATGCAGATGTCCAGAAAAAGTCCTCTCCACAAAGAAAACCTAAAATGCTAGGGGTAGGAATATATACATATGCATGTGTACATAAAGACACACATATGTATGCATTCAGATATGTATATATGTGTTTTTAAATTATTAATGTAATTTATCATGTTAACAGAAAAAGAAAAAGTTTAATTTCAATTGATGCTGAAGAAAGTGTCTGATAATATTACCAATTATTCTTCATAGAAAGCCTCAGTACACCAGAAGTAATTTTTCTCAACCTGATAAAGGGAGTTCTAGTGTAAACCTACAGCAAACATCATATTCATTGGTAAAATATTGATTTCCTTTAAAAGATGGGAGTATGAAAGGATGGCCACGATGCCCCTTTTACTGAACACTGTAGTAAAAACACAATAAGATGAAAAAAGAAAAAGGCATAAAGACTGGAAAAGATGAAACAAAAGTATTTGCATATGGCATAAATATCTACTTAAGAAATGCCAATAATAAAACAGTTTAACTTGTTTGCTGAGCAGAAGATTAACATAAAAGAATCAAGCACCCTTGTACATACCACCAAAGTTTAGAAAATGCTATTTTTCAAAATACACCATTCGTAATAACTACACGACCACAACGTAAGGTACCTACGTCCTAAGTAAATAAATATTTCTTGCAAAAGATGCACAAAAATCTTAAGTAGAGACATTTTTAACTTCATAGAAAAACAATGAAGAAGACCTAAAGAGACAGAGAAATAGACATATCTGGGAATAGAAATGTTAAATATTGTATTGATTCTCAACATCAATATTATCGATTCTCCCCAAGTACACCTATAGATTCAATTAAATTCCTATAAAAATCCAACAGACTTTTTCAGAGAACTAGACAAACTGATTTTAAAATGTGACTGAAGGAGCAAAGAACCAAAATAACCAGCACAACTCCTGAAAAAGGGAAGTCAGGTAGCCACGTGGTCCTGGTCCAAGAGGCCACCAAAGCGTCAGAGGACACGGAACGGCTCTCACAGAAACTTCCAAGTGGACAGAGTGGGTTACAGATCATTGAAAAAAAGAACAGATTAGTCAATAAATGATGCTGAGATAATTGCTTATGCATACTACTCCATGCAAAATTAAAGAAATCAAATCCATCTAGATTTAGAACTTAAGAATAAAAGGTAAAGCTTCAAAACATTTAACAGAAATAGAATATTTTCATGACCCTAGAAGAATTTTTCAGATATGAAAATACATACGGTATAGGAAAACAATGGTAAATTTGATCACATTAAAATTAGTATCTATTGATCAAAGGACAACTCAAAGTGAAATTATAAGCCTCTGACTGGGTGACAATCTATGCTAAACATATATCAAAGGTTTAATATATGAAATATATAAAGAATTCTTGAGAACCAAAAAATACAAATGACTCAATGGTAAAATGGGCAAACGAACAAACAAAAACCATCAACGGGCATTCATATAAAAAAATATGAGGGTCTCTTGATTATATGAAAAAAATTCAGCTTCACTAGTAATTACAGAAATATAAATTAAAACCACAGTGAGCTACCATTCTGCATTTACCAGATAAGCACAACTTTAAAAGCCAGATAACACCAAGCGCTGACAGGACGTGGAGCAGAGGGGACTCCCGTCTAATCTGGGGGAGGGACACTGGCAGCACGCGCAGCCTGGAGAGCAGCTCGTACCTCCTCGAGCGGCCAACGAGGCATTTACCTACGGGCTCGCTGCGCCCCCTCCGAGCAGATGCCTGTGAGAAGCCCCTGCACGTGTGCGCCAGCAGACGCACATCCGAGTGACTGTCACAGCTGAAGAGAGAATGGGTCAAAGGTCCGTCCACAGCAGAACGTATAAATGAAGTGATAGCATCACTTAATGGAGTACTGTGCTTCAGTGAAAAATGAAGGAACCAGACACGTGAAACAGAGATGAAGCTCAAACAAGATGCAAGCAAACATATTCCAAGTTAAAAAGATGTCAGTGGCATTCCATATAAGCAAAGTTCAAAACAGGCAACAGTAAGCTCTGAGTCAGCTACGAGTAGACACCTCCGGGGCAAGACTATAAAGAGAAGCAAAGGGGGGCGGCACAGAGCCAATGACAGTGGCCGCTCCCCGGCAATGATAACATCCCTGAAGGAGTCGTCAAAGTACTGGCGACGCTCTAATTGCTGGGTTAGTTAAAGGGTTGAGGAGTTCACAGCTCTGTATTATTCTTTAAACTGTGTACACATAATTCACACTTGTATATACGATACATTTCAGAATAAAAAAACAACAGTGAAGAACGTTTGGGACAGAATATATAAAGATCGCAGGGCCTGAGGGAAGTAGCTATTTTGAGGAAGTCAAATTACCTTTGATTTGAGCTAAATGCACCTAATGTGAAAATAAACCAAGTTATTCAGCCTACAGGAACCCGACAGAGGTAGAAATTTATCCAGCTTAAGTTTAAACTGGAGAAATGGCCTCGACGGTTGAACGACTCTAAAGAGCGCCAGCGCCAGCGGGGTCCGAGCGGGCCCTTGAGGGAGGTGCGCTGGCAGTTCTGCTCGGCTGGGGAACACCGTTAATAAAATTTAAGTGTTATGATTAAGATTATTTAAATTTTCATAGAATACCTATAAAATCAAATTTACCTTTTCGTCGAAGTATTTCGAATTTCTCAAACCAATGATAAATTGTGCGAGGCTGAACCCAAGCCCCGTTACCTGTCATTCCGTGACTCCTCATCCTCCCCATCTTGTACTCCGCTTTCAGAGACGGCAGAAGCGCTGCCCCAATCGCTATGCCATCGAGCATGGCGCTGAATTTAAGAACGAGAGGCTTCTTTTCCAAGCCTTCCGGTAGCTGAGGAAACTCGTTTGTTTCAACGGGCGTTTGATTAACACTTGTCGGAGTTTTTTCAGAAGGGAGCGGGGTTGCAATATCTTCTTTTGCAGGCTGCGGGCTACAAAGCAAATAAGTAATGTAAGAAGACACGATTAGAGCCGCTACCATTTTACTGTATAAAATTAAGACAATTGAAACAGCTACCATTTGACTGTATGAAATCACTGGAGTCCTCAATAAAAAATCACAGTATACTGTAAACAGACGTTTTCTTTCTAATATCAGATCATATTAAGACTTCCTAAAAACAGCCATTGAAAAACAATGATCCAGAAAAGTAAACAAAAAGAAGTAATAACAATATCAGCTGGACTATCACAATGCCAAGGCCGTCCACATCATCAATGTGAAGCTGGAGTTTAAACTCTGGTTTGTCTGATCCGAATTCCACAATTCGGCCACCACGCACTGCACTGATGCCTGTCACGCTATGAACACCACTTCTGCCACTATTACCGCCACCGACACGCACAGGAACGATGGTTTGAGCGCTCGCTACGTGCCGGGGGCTGTTCTTAGCACTTTGTGTTTTACATCACGTATCATTTATCTCAAACACTCTGTGAGTAGATGCCATGGTCTCCACTTCGTAAATGCGGAGGCACAGCTAGAAAGTGGTGAAACCAGGATTTGAACTCAGTCCAACTCCAGAGTCTGATTTTTTAACTACTACACTTTACTGTCAATATGTTATAATAAGAAAAAATGCCTTAGAGTATTTTAAGATGGGGCTCATGGATTCCATATTCTGGATTCCACATTCCACTGACAGGAGAAACAGTTAAATTGTAAATACTTAGGCAACTACAGACCTGAGTGAGTGTTATATCAGAATTAGAGATCCGCATAGAACAACTGGAAAACCACACTGCTTTAGAACACTATCGAAAGATACAGTAATGACTTTTTACCTTATAGGACAGGCAAAAGAAAACATAAATTTTTTATCTTTCACTTATTACATTTTTATTACTCATTAGTTATAGCTTTGGGGACCAGCAATGAAGCTCAGGATCGCAGACCCAGGAACAAGGGCTATAGACACAGGGAATAAAGGCCAATGGGCCACGGTCCAACCTGCTGCCCTTTAAAACACATGTGACATGGTCACGTCCTTCCTTGAACCACGTACGATCACTGCATATGAGGGACAGCACAAAACCATGCGTGGGACATAAATGGCCACTGAAAGTTTTTAAACCTACGCAGTCATACCATTCAATGACCTAAAAGTAAACAAGGGTTGACTGACACGGTCCTAGGACTTGTCAGTCGCTTTTGTAAGAACCTCTCATGATGCCCACAGACCTCTAGGGTCCCCTAAGCTCCACCGATGCGACATGGAGCCCTGACCACCACACTTGTGTCACAGTGCTTCCATAATGTCCAGTACTACCCACGATCGTGTCTGGCTACTCTCCACCTGTCCCACTGTCCCTGATGGTCGATACTTAGACATAACCTTGTCTTCCTCCACACTACGGCTACCACAGCAGAGAAGGCCTGAAGCACAGCACAGCGGACAGGGCTGGGCGGCGCGACTCACAGTGACGAAGGCTGTCGGATGAGGTCGGAGATCTGCTTGGACAGCTGGTGCGAGCTTCGGACCATCATGCTGTGCAGCGTGGCCGGGTGCTGGGGGATGTTGATGCTGATGGCCCCGACTTTGAACACGGCAGCGTTGTTAGTCCTCAGCCCCCGCTGGGCGCTGTACAGGGCTTGGGACTTGGCGATGCTGCATTTCACCACAGTTCTAGTGAGAGGGGGGGATGCCCGTGAGAATGCAGCCGAGTAAAAAGAAAGTTTGGAAAAGTACTTGAGAGCATACGCATGTTTTTAAGTTTTCATTGGACTAAATGACTTAAGATTTTTCATGCATTTATATCACATAGGAATGTTTTCTAGCATACCGAAACACATTTTACACTGCTTGCCTGCGCACGCCAAATATTATTCTATTTTAATGAAGAACTTACAGAAGAAATGTGCACGAACACGGACATTGCTCACACACAGCACACGAAATTCCATTTTTATTTTTTCTCCACTCAGAATTTTTCTTTTCCCCTCCAACTTATTTTAGGGATCTATACAAATCCCTAACATATAAAACCTATATAATTTTATTAACCAATGTCATCTCAATAAATTTTTAAAAAGATAAAAATACTATGCTTCTTAAAATCTAATCAAATACATTAATCTAATAATCATCTAATATATTAAAATATGCTAAAAGAAATTAACAGGAAAGAAGAAATTTAACTTGGATTTTCTATTTTTAATGAATGACAAAGAAATGATAGAAGTCCAATTCCTAATGAGTGATGGCTACATTGGTAAAAATTGGTAAGCTTTACTGTGGGCCTCAGTTACGATGACCACAGTGCCTTATCAGGCAAGGACCTTTTCCCATCTTTTACTTCCTGTGTCCAGGTGACAGGGCCTTAAAGGGCCATCCTTGTCCATGGAACAGGCTGAGTGAATGACTGGAGAATTTGCTTTGGGGCCTCACTGTCTCTGCGGTATCTCCACCCTGCCCCACCCCACCCACGTGAGCATCCAGGTCCAAGCCGCTTGCCTCAATTCGGTTTCGCCTGAAAAACTCTGCACTGGGACCAGAGAGAGTTGTGACTACATGTTATTTAGTCAACGAAAATCACTGGAACTCTCTTTCCCATTTGGCAACTGTGCCTCGCATGTTAACTCTCTCAGCAGGAAACCCTGAAGGGGAAGAGGGGGTGGCCATAAGTGATATCATGACAGGGACCACTTCTCATTTGCTTACTACTGCTTCTCTGAATCTTAACATAGTGCTCAGGCCATAATATGTAACCTAAGAATTGTTGAGCAGATGCAAATGTCATCTTAAGCCATTTAAAAGCATCCCCTGTAAAGTCGTATAGTATCAATTATTTTTGTAATACAGTCAGAGAACTCAGTGATAAAAAGGAAAGAAACAATGTCTTTTCAGTCTCTTATGACTACCACAGTGGAATTAGATTCTCTTCAACACCTATTAAGATGACACTAATATGGAAGAGTGATTTCTAGGGAAAAAAATCATTTCTCTACTTTAATAATAGTGTACCTGTTCTTTTTGAGTACTTTTAATTGGCTGATGAAGGATACGGATTACCACAAAGGGCAGTAAACTGATATTTTGTCTCTGGCCTGTTATCAATATGCAGTGAAATAAATCTCACCACGTATGATAATCTTACCAGCATGGAACAATGTACAGATTCATATAATTATTAAGCATATTCAAATTTTATAGAAAAAGTCCAAAGAAATAACCATTGCTAAATAACATTAATTTGACATGGTGATGACTCATGTCACATTTAAATACAGCACTCAGGATATAGCTCATTACCATAAAACAGCAGATATACATGAGTCAAATCAAGCCATTCGTGTACACAGTAAAAGCCATACATATAGTTTACTGTCAACAGAGCAGTAAACTCTCCCCCACTTAAAAACAGAATTATAAGGGTGAGATGTGGACATATTTCTCACATTAATCATATGTTAGTGTTTTAATAATTATTTTTGCAATTAGTGAAAACTCTTGCAAAGTAAAACTTTTTAGCTTCAATATCACATCAAACATGAACAAGGAATTGCAATAACAAAAAGTTTAACAATAACATATCTAAAAAAGCGCACACAACACACAACTACAGTGTCACGACTTTACAACAGCAAGCTATGAATTACCAAAAAGGTGGCCCTTACCTGCGTGTTTTCCTTGAATACCAGGAAGCTTTAATCTATAAAAGGGTCTATATTAAAGCTACAGAATAATAACTAACTACACACATTCACAGCCATGCAGATAACTGTAACATTTATCTTTAAAACTATTCAAACGGTATCAATCACAAAGCCCATGAAAAAGAAGAATACGACATACAGAAACTCTTGTTTGGCTGTGCTTGTAGGAGACGTAGGAAAATCCTCCAGTCTAAAGACGAAGAGTCAAGAGGAAGCAGGAAAACAAAAAGGAAGCAGATAAACATCCACGCATAAATTAGTCACAATATATTCAACTGTCTGGAAAGTTTTATTTCTCACTTTTTAAATTTTCCATTGAAGAACCTTTTCAAATTTTTTTTTTTTTTAGTTCCATTTCCTTTAACTGAAATTGGAAACAAAAAGCCGAAGAATAAATCCAGAAAGCCAACGTTACCAGAATTTGGTAAAATAACTTTTACTTTTCAAATAAAAAAGTTAAGGGATCTTTGCGTGGGTTTTGATTTAAAGGCAAGAAATATCAAGTATATAATACTCTTTTAAAAATGTGTTTTATAAGTATATTTTGCAAGCTTAGAGACTATTTATGCCCTTATTTTAAGAGCTAATAGATAATGGAGATAAGAAGTCCAAGAGGACTTAGTAAAATGATGGGACATCCACAGAAACTTGTTTTACTTTTTTTGAATGGGTTAAGGTACTTTAAAGTCACCCACGGAATCACGGAAGCCAGGGCCTGCCAAGGCTATCTGCAGAGGCGCCATGCGAGGTGGAAGTTTGCCTGAAGCATTTCGGGCAAACACTTTGATCTTTCTGAACCCAATTTACTGTTCTGTAAAGGGATAAAAGTACCCCAGTCCACAAACCGAGGTGAGGATGAAAAGGAATAATCCGTGGGCGGCTCCTGGCCCACAGCAGGCACCTGCTACAGTGCAGTTACTACCTAACCCCTTTCTCCCACAGTGAAGGGTCGGAAGAAGCATGTCTCTCCCGACTCCTGGACGGTCCTGGTCTTTGGAAAGACTGCGGGAGAAATGCAATGGACTACTTAGGCAGCTTTAATGAACACGCTTTCTTTGGTTCTAGACTTACAGGTCCATCCGCCCTGGGGAAGACTTAAACGTGCATTCCGGGAAACGTTCCCCAAGACAGCCATCATAGGATTCATGTTTAAAATGTGACGCAGAGACCTGTAACCAGTCAATCTATGACTAATATTTAATTTTTATAATGTTGAACCCAATCCTCTGCTCAGTCAGCATTCGGCATGTCAGATGCTCTAGTAGGCCCACCTTAACTGGTTGTAACATAAAAGCAAATTCTCGAAATCTGACCTAAACGCATTTGCAGTCACAGCATAACTGCTGCACTGAGGACGTGAGGCGTGAGGGTATACGAGGCCAAGTTTATGAACACAGCCAGCGGTTCGGTGTGTCGGTAACGCAGCAGTGATCTGCATGTCACGTATAGATAATCCTTAGAGCAAATCTGAACAGATCAAGCACAGAACTGACAAGGAAAAGAGCAAAGAATCCAAAGGAAAGCGACACGTATGGCATCCTCACTATAAAAAGTTTCCCTATGCTATGACGAGAGTCACACGGGCTTCGTTGTTAAATGGTTTAAATGCAAAATGGAGAGAGGAAGCTCTGAAAGACGGCATGAAGATGGGAAATGATCACTTAACTTACGAGCCAGAGAGCCTACACTCTTTAATGTAATTTTAACTCTCAGGATTGTGTGAACTTTAGCGTCTTATACGTTTAATCAACATTTGCACTATAATCATTCTTCCTGTTACACAATCTTAAAATGTACTGGGAGTCAGTTTTTTAGGAGGGCAGGGGAGGTGTAAATAGTTTTAGAAATAAAAAAATTCATTGTTCTGAAAACATTTAGTGATGTTCTTAATGACAAAATCATAGTATCTGGCAACATGAGAGACATAAATTTCAGAATTCAGCAGGTGTGGGATTTATCCAATGAATTTTAAGTTCCATATAAAACTGTAACAAGTTCGAGAATGAAAAGCAACACACTTACTGTATATTTGGTGTAATCCCTTCAAGCAGCACAATATTAACGCCGCCAATATGAGCAGTGGCACATGTCTCAGTCATCTTTTGATGTAAAACATCTTAAATGTGATAAAAAAACAATTATATGAATTCTGGAAATAAGATAATTGCACTTCACATTAACATTGCATTTTATTCATATGTTCAGTAACAAAAGATCATTTTAAAGTCACAATGAAATTTAAACTACATTTTGGAACTACTTTTTAAAAAAATTCTTGGAGGTTTTTATTTCTATGTATTCCTATATACACGCATATTATATGTCAAAATTGGAATAATGCTAAATATACAGCTTAATGTGCCATCCATGCCTCACAGAGCCTACAGGCATTTTATGTCTTAGAAGTAACACTCAGTGCAGAAAACTTGGAAAATTATTTAAAAGCAAAAAGAATGGGCAAACAAAACCACATAAACTAGCCCTCCTGACCCAGATACACGGGAAGCTCGTTTTCTGGTGGAAACTGCCCAGCTGGGGTCGGGGGACATGACACCAGCCCGCGTCACAGCGGCCACCAGTGTTGGGACGCGGCGTACCTTTCATCTTCTCCTTCAGGGTGAAGCTGCCGTGGATCCTCTTGAGCTCCGACTCCATGGTCAGCCCGCCAATGTCCGCCTCCAGGTGCGTCCGGTTCACCATGCCGATCCCGAACACGATCAGGGTGACGTGCTGCGGCTCCGCGGTCACCAGGCTGCGCTTCCTCTGTGTCTTAGTCACACTGCCACCATCCTGCTCGTTCTCAAACACCACTCTGCACGTGGGCTCCGTCGGGCTCCGAACTCCTTCGTGAGCAAGCAGACACGCGGGGGTTTAGCCGCGAAAGCGTGGGGAAGGAGTGGTCCCCACACCCGAGGCCTTTCTAGAACCCTGCGCATCCCAGACCTCCTCCTCCTCCTCTCTCCACCAAAACGAGTTTCTAAATGTTCCAGAGTTTTCCCTCGGTCACCCTGAAAGCAGAAGGGAGTCAGAGATCCGGATCCCACAAGGGCAAGGTGCATAAGGGGAGAAAGGACGGGCCAGGGGTGGCAGGACCCCTGATCGCCACGACCACGCTCTCCCCCGGGGTGACTGCCAACTTCTTCGCATTTCCATTACACACTTACAGCATGAAGAGGGCATGAGGGACAGCCCAGTATCATTGCAATTCAAAACAGACATTTTAAAACCATGAAAACACCCATTACCGGCCGGTCCAAACGTTTCGGAAGATTTCTCCAGTATTCCTGTCGGGTCGGAGATAAGCGAATAGAAGTTGAGCAGTTTGTACATGTTCTGCCAGCACTCGGCCGAGGGCTCGCTCTGCTCCGACACGGTGATGGAATCCGAGTCGTCCATGTGGATGGTCATGTGGTCCACCACGTCCTTGGAGCCTTTTCTGGACACTTTCGAAGTTCTCCGCTCCGATCTCCCTAACGAGTTTTTGTTGCGAGATTCCTTTTTGTTATTCTCACTGCTGGTCCGTTTGTTCTTCGCGTTATTTACTCGGTTGCCACCGTTGAGACTTCCTCTCGAGCTGCGGCTGAAGTCGGACGAGCGGAAATCCCGGTGTTTCCTGGTCTTGAAGGTGGGGGTGGGGGAGGCGGATCCGGCGGTGTACCTGCTCAGTTTGATGTCGGTCTGCGTGGCTTTGATGTCGTCTATCATCGTGCTGAACTGGTGGATGAGGCGGACCAAAGCCATGTCGACGTGCTGGCTGATGGACTGGCAGGAAATGGTGAAGTTGCAGTGGAAGGTGCTGTAGTAGCGCTTGCTGAGGTCGTGAAAGGGGAGCGCGCCGGCGGAGCCCTGCGGGGCGCACACCGACCTCTCCATCACCACTGCACTGATGCTGAAGGTCTCCAGCATCAGCGCCGGCTTGAACTCCAGCGGAGGGAGATTCACGTGTCCTTGCCTGCAAACGCGAAAAGAAGAAGAGGCCACGGTTCCACCTCCCTCGCCCTGGAGCCGTGTGGCCTCGACCTCTCTCATTAGCGAAATCATCTCCGACGCAATATACGTCATAAGCCATTTACATAATTTTAAGCAAGAGATCAAGGAGAATGTGCTTTTTCACTGAGCCAGCTTTTTCTAAGTCTTTTATAAGCTGGAAACTGGGCCTTACGTTTCCCTTCTCGATCTTACTCTGTAACTGACTAGTCAAAATTCGACTGATATTAATGGTTTCAGCGAAATGATAAAACAATTTTTCTTGCCATCAATGTTACAGAATTGGTATCAGAATTGAAAGTCAATTATAGGTCAATTAGGATACCTCCCTTAACCATCCTCTCCTTCTTAAATGTATGGTTTATATATATAATTTCATAACATTTTATATAATTTGACTTGCTGTCTGAAATGAAACTCTAACAGCATTATTTTGCAACGTTGAAAGTGGTGAGAAAAGTAACTGAAACAAAAATGAGACATGCACACAAACACTTAAAACCATATGTATAAAAATTATTTTGGGATCTTCTCCTGCTTATCTCAAAATTTTCGTATAGGAATATTATAGCCAATTTTAATATTAAAGAGCCCCAAATCTCAGATTTCCATAAGCCAACTACCAATAACAACGAATCTCAGCATCAAAATTATAAAAAGATATGTTTTTCTCTTTTCTTCCATGCACAATATGAATATGTAGCCATATAGGTTAAATTTAACATAGGATTTTTTTTTTATATTGGGGGAAAAAAACAGAAGCTTCTTAAATGGTTTCAATTGGATTTAAAGAATTTATAATTAGAGAATAATCCTTAATGAATACAAGCATTTCTTATTTAATAAGAAAAAAACCTACTTTGAGGTATAATTCATGAAAATGTACAAGTTCATAGGCTACAATCAAAGCTAAGCTTGTGATCAGAGAAAAGAAAACTGGACTTTGAGAATTAGAACAGATAGGCCACAACTATAAAAACAAGAACCGAAAACATGTAAGGGAGGCAAAAAAAGTCTTAGAGGCAACTCAAGTAAAAGGGGGTGAAGTCTGGGTACATAACGAAGCGGTCATCTAACACAAAAGCAGGCCGACAGGCATAGAGCTGACACGGGCACTCCAGACTCAAAGTTAAAATTAAAACCTAAAAATATTCAGTCACTAACATGCTCAGCTATCTTGACTGGAGATAGCAAAGACATAAGGAAACTAACATTTGTGAGGACTATCCATGTACCAGAACTAAATTCAATAACCGTGCTGGCTTTGCAGTCTACGAGAGTTACATCTGTTTAACAAGGAACTATAACCCAGTAGTAATGTACAATAATTAGCAGAAGGAACAATGAGCTACAAAAAAAGCCCAGAAAAAAATGAAATTAATGATCAGGAAAAGTGTACTGTGACAAAGGTCTCCAAATAAATAAAAGTTTAAGGTGGAATAACCTATATGATTATACACATACGTATAATCATATATATATACATGCATATACACATTAGAAAATATATGTATAGTCATATGACAATACATACATGATACGTATATACGTATACACACATTTTGTATTTTTATATATTTACATGAAAGTCAGCCATTGCGAGTGGAAATACAAGTTTAACTCAGAGCTTTTACCTCTAATCAGGGAGCATCAGCAGGTATTATATTTTGGTGTCTGGATTTGATGATTCCTACGTGAATGGATTTGTTACGATGGTTTAGTTAAATAACACCACACTCCCAATGACATGGTTCGAATTTTCAACTACGATTGACTGTGAGAAACTGCATAAAGCACAAACTTGATGCTCATTCTTCAAGTCCACAAACACTGCATAAATGACGGACGTGCACCATGAGCATGCACCATGAGCAGCGACCAATCGCACCCCTTCCGTCAGCCCCTGGTCAATGCACGTGTTATTCTATTCACAACCGGACAGGAAAACGTACTTAGTTGTGATAAGCCCAATGCGACGTTTTATAGAAGTGGATAATAGAGAGGGAATTGGAGAGCAAAGATGAAAATGCAGCAACGAAAGTGAACACGATGACTCAGTCGAACATAAACGGAGTTACGGAAGCCGCCCGGCGCGGAGATGCTGACGCGCGTGTGGCTCTGGGAAGCAGGCGTGTAGCCGGAGGACACGATGAAGGCGGGCTTACTGGCATTAAGAGGAAACTGGCCGTGACAAAAAGGACGAAGATGCCCGAGAGGAAGCGATGCTGGCAAAAAACTTTGCCGGAAAAGGAACTCATGAAGACACTTCACGCAAAGGACAAAACGCTAAGAAACGATGAACACTTGGAACAGAACGTAGCATCCGGCCACACGCAGAGGAGATGCTCACTGAGTGCTGTGAGTCACGCGAGGAGGAGGCAGGGCCTATTCAAACTACCCTTTGACGAGTGTTTTAGAAAGAAGTAGAACACTTGCTTTCCCGATGTCACCAATGTTTGAAAATATGATGAACTAAATACTAGTTCGACTACATTTTTCATTTCCCTACATATTTATAATAAACAGTAAGAGAATTTTTAATTTTTTGACCAACATTTTTAAAGGTCACAAAACAAAAGTAATTTTCCCCACTAATCCTAATAATCATTAAGATCGCTTTGCCTCGTTTCAGCTTGCAGGGTCATTGTCACAGTGCCACACAACCGTGACAAGCAAGGACTGTTTTGTATTTATTAAAAAAGACAATGCAATTTTCATGGTCCTGGGTCATCAAAAAATCCTCAGATATTTAGACCTGAAACTAAATTTAAGAAAGCTGTATTTTTCAATACATAACTGCCATGAAATGTTTTAAGTGATTTTGTTAAATTATTTAAAATTTTAAATAGAATATTTCAAATGGAAAATATATTTCACTTAGCTATTTGCTGGATACATGCGCATTTTACTTTTAATTTACCACCTTGCAAAAGCACAAACTGGATGAAAACAAGAATGTTGCAAAAACCTCCTGTCATAAATGCCGCCTATGGCCACATTCTGTTATCCCTATACGCTTTAGCAAGATCCGCCCAAAGTAAAATCCCATGTGCACAGAAGATCAGTCAGACCTTACTAGTAGGCGTATTATTTCCTGTGCAAGCAGTAGAGGAACTGAAGAACTATCCATGACAACGAAGAATGACAATACAAGATGGTTCTGAGCTTCCACTGCACTGTATTTAGCATCCCCGTGTCCTCGTTTCTGGTGGCTTCACTCTCAATACGACTTCTACTCTGTCCCTAAGAGAAAACTCTACCTGCCACAAGTCAACTCAGGAAGGAGGTCAGGAATAAATTCCAAGTAAAATACATAAAATTACGATCCAGAAGATTGTGGGAATTCCACTACTGCACTAGTAAATACGTTCTGGGTGTATATATCGATGTATGTACTGTGGCTCATCCTCGTATATGTGCTAACATAGTACAGAAACAGGCCAAAAATAGGCCTCAAAACCTGTCATTAAGATATTAAAATTACTTTCTCAACAGCATTAGAAGCAAAGCTAAAAACAAACAGGTATTATAATCTTTGTACAAAATTTTGCATAAAAACCACAGACACCTTCTCGCCCTTTTGCCTTTCCTCTCCTTGGCTGTGTCCGAATCCACGATGTCTGCCCGGAGGCAGTCCAAAGTCCCCGAAAACGACAGGTGCTCTCCAAAGTACATCCGGTAGCACAGCGGCATCGTGTCCTGAGACTGGATCCCCGTGTGACTCAGGAGAGGTTTGAAAACCACCTAAAAGGCACAACACGTTCGTGTTAGCTCGGTTCATAATTCATACTTTACTGTGGCTTTTCTCCTTATCCTACCTCAGTACGTATTATTGTAGTGTGAAACAAACAAACAAAAGATCTTATACAATAAATATAGCTCTAATTTTACTTAAAACGAAACAGTATTTTTGAGCACCTATCATCTTCAAATTGATCATAAGAGCAAAGATTCCTTGATCCTGCCTGAGTGTCTGAAAATACCAGAAAAGTAAATTATGGATAAGTTTAAATCATTCTGCTTCTTGCTTTTAAAAAAGGCATGAACACCTACATTTCCATAAAAACCTGGTATATTAGGTTTTTGTCAATGTCCTGTTAATAAAAAAAATGTGTCATATATTATGAACAAACACCAGACCAATTTTTAAATAGTACTACTTAGTCATAATGATCATTTGATATTTATTTTCTGACAAAGAAATTCCTTTACATTTTAAGTATCACGTATGCTTACACAAACACATCGCCCGGTTATATCTCCAGGGAGCTGAACTCTGTGGTCACTGAGAGCTAACCAAACAACTGCACGTGTTGGATGAACCGCCGCACTCGCTGGCTCATGTCCCTCTTCCCTCTCTGGCACACGGGCGTCATCCCAGGCCTTCCTTGGCCCCTTCTAACTCTTTCACCGTACGTTTCCTCTCAGTGACCTTTTCCCGAAGCTTAAAACATCCTGTTGAAATGGACACAAGCCGCCCATGCAATGAGACCCAAGCCCCGTTTCCAGGTGCCCACAGGCCACCTCCTTACTTTGTGCTCGGGCAGAGGCCACTCGAGTGGATGCCAGAGGGCCCGGAATAAGAGGATTCAAACGCCTTCCCTCTGGACTGGGACCTCAGGAGGATCTTCCTCTCCCTCGTGTACCTGCCTGGCATACTGTCCTGGTTTGCTCTTTCATCCTATGGAAAAACGCTTCCGTCTTCAGGTTCGAACCACCCTCCACGTAAGCCCCTGGAGTCCCTTCCACACCGACCAGGGGCTTTGGCTCCCTCCTTCTGCCACCCCATCATCCTGGATGGCTTCTTTGGCCATGCAGATAACCCAACCAACGCTTCAGTTACGACGCTCTGTGACTTCTTCCCCCCATAACCCTGGCTTAAACTGCAGCTCAGCGATGTCCTGGACTGCATGTTACATCTCAACACCTCATTTTTGTTGCTACATCTGCTTCGGCTCACCCCTCTTCCACTCCTGTAGGGCATGAGAGGAAATGTGATCGCATTCGTTGCTGCTCCAACACTAACCCCTGGCTTGTTCCTGGACCCTCGGCCCTGCCTGGCATTCCCTCCGGGGGTCCGCAGGAAGCTATCATGTCACACCACCCTTTACACATATGTAAAGCACCTTCCGCGGTTTTTTTACTGTATTACTTAATATTCACGTTTCTGGTAGATTTTAGAGTCTTGTATGTAAAACAGTATAGTTGTTTAATATGTGTACTGGATGCCAATAAATACAATGAATGTATTATATAGGACAAAACAAAAAAATTATTTCTTTTTCCACTCTACCTTTGAAAAGAAGTAAACGAGTCCTTAAAAACGACTCCAATGTGCTGGTGACGTAAATCAGAAACCTTGAGAGTGCCTGACACATTGCTTAGCAGAAATTAGCTCCCACTGTGAGAAACCCAAAGCCTCCGGTTCGCAGAGGGGCCTGAGAGCTGCGCCCCGCCCTACGCCTTCCCGAAAACTCTCAGAGGAAGGTCTCTCTCCCGTCCACAGCATCTCTCCATAAACGGCTCGAATCCCAGCGTCTCTCCTCCTCCTCTGAATCTTGCTCTATCGGTTTATCCTTTTTTTTTTTAGCAAGATCTTCCTAATTCCTTGAAAGTACGTAAACAGGCTCGAGTCTCTTTCGCCCTGAGAAAACCCCTCTTCATTCCCACTCTCCCACTTGCCTGTGGTCACCCTAAAACACACGTTTCAGAGATTTCCCTTCGCACTCCCCATGTCCGACCCGATTGCAAGCCCTTCGTAACGGCGCTCCGTCACCACAGCGAAGCCTCGGCCGTCGGAGCCAAGGGCCTCGTGTGTGAACTGCTTCAATAACTCGTCTTTCACGTCTGGTTTCTCTGCTTCCACCCATTTAGCACGTTGCTCACCGTATGTTCCTACCTGTACAGTTCTAGTCAATTGATCCCTCTGCTCTAAAACCTTCGGTGCCTCCCACTGCTCGCTCAGTTGTCAA
>NW_011889044.1:900003-901751 GCF_000151845.1 Pteropus vampyrus
GAAGTCCAGTTTCGATGCCTCGCTTCTCCCGCAGACATACACGTGAGGCTGTGGGACCCAGGCGCTACCTGTCCTCGTGAGGGAGCTGCTCTTGGCAGCCGCGCTGCTCCTCTGGGGGGTCCCCTCCAGCAGGTTGTGCAGGCTCGGGAAGCTCCCGGTCAGGTAGCTGAGCAGGCTCTCCTTCCTGGGGCTCTCCTTGACCGGCGGGCCGGCACGGCCCACGTGCACTGGCGAGTCCGTGGCCGTGTCGCCGCTGGTGTAGCTCAGAGAGTGGTATGGGTGGATGCCCTGCAGAGGGAACACAGGCTCATCCTTACACCTGCACACGCGGCCGTGACGACACCCACTGTCACCTTGACACTACCACCAGTGGCCGCTCACGGAGAACCTCAAAGGTACGTCAAATGCTGCCTAACTCTTAGCACAGTGCGAGGACAGCCTTTATCACCACTCACTTATGTTAACAATGGTGCATTAACTCCCTCTGAAACCCGAAGAGGAAGTCTGGTGCAAGACTTGCACCCCGAGATTCTTACTATTACCCTTCCCACACCCTGATCACAACCCTCTGCGTTAAGGGTGGATTCTCTGTAAAGCTCCAAAGTGCCAAAATGAATTTCTAGTAATTCTGAGGAAAAACAAAAGAAAATCAAAAATTACAGAATTGTCTACTCTCTACTGGTTCTGTCACATCTAAAAGCAGAATTTCAGATCATTTTTAAACATAGTACGAAAAATGACTATATAGTCAGAAAGCAGAGAGAAGCAGAAGGCTAAAAAAATCACTTTTATTTTCAATTCTTTGGGGGACTTTTATAATCCACAAACAAAGGAAAATTCTAAAAAATTTATGAAAAAGAACAGCATTAACCACAAAACCCCTAGTGATCAGAAGGTTTGGAAAAACTGTCAACCCGGGAAAAAAATCTGAGGCATATTAAGGAGCTGAGAATTTAAAGCACCCTGGCCTTCTAACTACACTGTAGAAAGAGAATAATCCCAATAGTTCGAGAGTTTAAAAATGTATATCGAGCCATCACTGACTATTTTTATTAAAAGAGCTATCTACACAGAACTAAAACTCCACAATTTCCATAATTTCTGTGTAGAAATTATATTTTAACATAGTCAAACTTATCAATCATTGACCTTATGGATTCTGGATATTAATATAATTCAATACCCAGGTTTTCAAAGAAAGTTTTAAAATATTAACTGTTTTCAGTGCTCAGAAAAGCAAACTACCAAGAAAACCCACGACACGTGCCGAGTACCGTTCTGGACATTTCCATGTACTAGCTATTTCTCACAACAGCCTTCTGAAGGCGTTTACTACTGTAAGCCTCACACGCAGTGCAGTTAAAACTTGTTGGGTCACAGGCCACGGGGTGGCAGAGGCGGGACAGAAACCAGGCAGCCTGGCCCCCAGGCGAGCCGACCACTCTGCTGCATGTCTGCGTCTTACGGAGCTTTGGTTAAATTTCCTGAAACAAAATGATGTCATTAAACCATCAAACAGCCTAACTGGAACTGCACGCCGGTCACGCACGATGACGAGGTGACGGACACCCTCAATGCTGCATTTTACGGAACAGTCGGTCACTCTCCTTCACCGTCACGTACTGACAACCTAACGTTCAAAGAAATGTGTAGACTAAAAGTCAGTAACCCTGTTAACGTAACACAAACCACTATGTTTGCTAAATTTAAATATTCAGGGTAGAAACCTGATACTTAAACTTGAGATG
>NW_011889044.1:902581-907739 GCF_000151845.1 Pteropus vampyrus
TGGATTCTGGATATTAATATAATTCAATACCCAGATTTTCAAAGAAAGTTTTAAAATATTAACTGTTTTCAGTGCTCAGAAAAGCAAACTACCAAGAAAACCCACGACACGTGCCGAGTACCGTTCTGGATGTTTCCATGTACTAGTTATTTCTCACAACAGCCTTCTGAAGGCGTTTACTACTGTAAGCCTCACACTCAGTGCAGTTAAAACTTGTTGGGTCACAGGCCACGGGGTGGCAGAGGTGGGACAGAAACCAGGCAGCCTGGCCCCCAGGCGAGCCGACCACTCTGCTGCATGTCTGCGTCTTATTGAGCTTTGGATAAATTTCCTGAAACGAAACGATGTCATTAAACCATCAAACAGCCTAACTGGAACTGCATGCCGGTCACGTACGATGACGAGGTGACGGACACCCTCAATGCTGCATTTTACGGAACAGTCGGTCACCCTCCTTCACCGTCACGTACTAACAACCTAACGTTCAAAGAAATGTGTACACTAAAAGTCAGTAACCCTGTTAACGTAACACAAACCACTATGTTTGCTAAATTTAAATATTCAGGGTAGAAACCTGATACTTAAACTTGAGATGGCAAAAGTTTAGGTATTCTCTGCAAGCCTAGATAACTCTTACCCAAACTAGCAATAATGTACCTTTATTTTTAATGCAGAGTCGCTGTGGGTATGAGTCTTAGAAAGCTTCCTCATGATCTCGGCTCCAGTCACAGGCCCAGAGCCGCCCGCCGGAGGCCGAGTGGCCGTCCCTTCCAGCAGCATCGTGTGCTCACTGACTGTGGCTGAAACAGTTCCAAGAATAAGTGGGCTGATTATCAGACAGTTTCTTGAAACATCAATTCCTGGTGGTTACTATACTTTACTTATTCCTGGACGAATTCATTGTGGAATCTGCTATAATAGTCACTCTTTTCCTTATTTTACTCTTCCAACCACAATGTTCTCATTCAGTCTCAAGAAAGAAAGAGCTTTTATTCAACCTCACCTACGCCACCCAAACGATATAGAGACCAAAAACCAATTCAACTAAGCTCAAGAAAGCACAAAATTTGGGGGTTAACGGGCATTTGAAGATAATTAACTAGAAGAGATATTTACTAGACTATTCTTTCGACTTGTAGACCTGAAATTTTTCAAAATAAATAATAAACAAAATCTATTCCTCATAACACATTCATTTATTAAACACAATTTATTAAACACAATTTATTAAACACAATTTGAAAAGAAAAAAAATTGCTAAAATACATCAATGTGCTAAAAGCTCTAATTTTAAGACTACTGTCCTTTCCTATGGTGCTTTTAATATTTTTTTCAAACTCTCATTTGATAAATTTCAATGAATAACATTTCATGAAAATGTTAAAAATTAACTTGGAAGAAGCATGAAAGCATACATGCGTATTTCTGAAATGCGTATCTCCTGCCTGAGTTCTGGCAGAATGGCAGGCGGCGTGCAGGCCTTCACACATTACAGAAATTCAGGACCGAACAGGCACCAGATACTATTCAAAGACCCCTTAAGACTGGGATATAGGGGAAGATGATTAAGAGACAAACGTAAAGTTTAAAAGGAGGTCAATACATTTCTCTCAAAATATTCTAGTTAAACGAAGGTGTTTGTCGTTTGTCTTAGACACATTAGGAGAAATCAACTGTATTTCACAAAATCAAGTCGGTCTAAAGATTCCAACATTATTACCATTTATTTGAACTAATACAAATCGTACTTACATAATTAAGCCATGAAAAATTCAAATTTCAAATATGGGACACGATTATGAAAAAGAGCACATGTACTGGGTTACCAAGTGCAAAAAAACCAGCTAAAATATGTAAAAAACCTACCTGCATCGAATTCAAATTCCGCCCCATCGGCGCTGGTGTCACTCTGCAGGCCGCCGCCGCTGTCCAGCCCCAGCCCATCTTCCTGCTCGTGGTCCACGGCCGACTGGGGCTTCAGCGGCTGCGCTGGCCGGTGCAAGCTGACTCCTTTGAAGGCCGGCGTCACCACGATGAACTTCATCCACTGCCGTGCCAGCGCGACTAAACCCTTCTTCAAAGTGACCAGGGCGGGCAGTCCGTCGCTCTGCAACAGCGACATGGTTAGATGTGACCTTACTTACTATGGTAAAGGCTGCTACCCGCGTGCTTTGCACACATTTATTCATTTAAATCTCATAATCCCATTGAGAAACGAGGAAACTAGAATTTATATGTTAAGTGATTCGTCCCAGGTTACATAAGAAGAGCCAGCATCTTGAGCTGACTACAGAGCTTCGCCTCTAAACATGAGGTCACATCTTTCCATCATAAGCAACACAGCGGCTCCAGGGGACTAAGAGACTGAACCTGGGGCGCAAAACTGAGATTCTTCTTGAGAAGCATCCAATCCACTTTAGCTCTTTTGCCCAAGTGAAGAATCAGATGTATTTTGAACTACCTGGAATATTCTTTAAGTAAAGGGGGAATGAAAGTATTCCTTTCAAGAAAGATAACCACCACTATTTTTAACATTAAAAAACCTTAATTGCTGTAGTGAAATGCTGGGTGTAGATGGGTTTGTAACTGCTTCGAAAGTTAAATGTGTAATCAGTGCAAATTACGTAACTTAGAATATATTTCATCCCACATGGCGACGACTATAAGAAAGAGAATGTGGCCATTGTTCCCACTGGGGCCTTCGCCTCCATCCCGCACGCGGGTCCTGGAGTCGGGAGAAACGGCTTTGACTGGAGAGTTATTCGCCAGCAAGGCGTCCTCCACTGAAGGCTATCGGGGGTCTGCCTGGCCTCTGACACGGTGGCTACAGTGGTCCCCACTTTGCTGCCGACTCTGACCAGCAGCTGGAGGGGAGAAGGCACAGCCACGTCTCTGTGACGTGTCCTCCCCTGAAGCACTCTTCTGGAGTCAGAGATGTGTCGTGCTTATGTTGATCGTTAATTAGTCCTTATTTTATTAAATAAGTCTATGAAATCTGACTCTGGTGATCACTCTCTTGTTTGAAACTCATTATGCCCTTGGCTTCCAGGACATTCTTTCTGGATTCCCCCACCTCTTCCTTCCCTCCTCAGCACCCACCCTTCCCGCCCCCTTTAATTTTGGTTTTCTTCAGACATCCATCTGTGCCCGGTTTCTCACTCAACACACCATCCCTAGAAGTCTCATCTACATCCACAGCTTCTGACGCCTTCCTGCTGGCAGCTCCCACCTGTCGCAGTGCTGGCAGTCACCGCCCTGAGCCTGCTGTTGTCTGTGGCCTGTAGTTCTGCCTGACCTGTGCTTCTGACTTCCCAGACGCACCTCGCGCCCTGCAGGTGCGTCCATGCCTCGACAAAACAGAGGCTCCTGTGGAGCTAGTGCGCGCTGTCAGACACTCACCATCGTAGCATCGTCGATGACGGAGTAATTGGCCTGGTGCAGGTAGTGGTGTAGTATATTGCACAGCAAACATGAAGGATTTTCTTGGAGAAAGCGGGCGACTTTTGTAAGTCTGTTGTATTTACTTCTTAGGGGAAAATGCACACTTTTATTCTGAAACAAAGCAAAGATAACAGGTTTAGAAGGACATATCAAAGATCGTACAAATAAAAGCCATCCAGTAATTAGAAACTTGCACATCTGCCGTTTTTCAACAATGACGAACAATAAGGATCATTTTGATAGTAAACTCTGTATGATACCTTGTATTGTTGGACGACTTACCTCTAATGCTTCAGTCATTATGCATCCCATGACAGCACACACTCTCAACGTCCCCTCCGTGTCTAATTTGTTCAAGGATGACTTGAGTTGATCAATGGGAACAAGCCATGCACCGACAGCTGGAGTCGCAGTGCTTAAGAGGTTCAGCTGCCTTTAAAGCATTTTTAAAATATAAAAACAAGTGTCAAGCTTTATATTTCGAATAATCTTCCATATCTACTGTACGTAGTGGCTATTTTATTTAGGCAAAAATACTTCTCCTTTTGACCACCAGATACATTATGAAGATATAACTAGGATATACAAAGAACAGATCAAAGAAAAAAGTACATAAAAGTGCATTAGAGGTGAAAAGGATAAAAAGCTCATGGCAAGGTAACATGTAAAAGTAACACGAAAGCCCTAGAAAAGAAAAACAGTCAAACGAGCTGAAAATAATGTCTAGAGAAAGCATGGAATAGGAAAGATGGGGAAGAGGCAGCAATCCTAATACTAGATATATAAAAAAAATAATTCAAAAAACCCCTATGAAACAAAATTTTCTACTTAGAAAGAAGAGAGGCCGAGCGAGGGCGCGACGTTTCTGAACCCTTTACCTGGAAAAGGCGTGTGCGGGAGACCGCACGTTGGTGGGGGCGGCAAAGCTGAACCAGATCTCCCGGATGGTCAGCTTCATGCTGCAGGAGTCCGGAGGCGGAGGCATGAGAGGCAGGTCTTTCTTTAAGTCATCGGACTCCACTCCCTCATCCTACATAGAATACAACGTCAAAAATGCTCTGCTTGGGGACGTTAAGGGTTTTATCCAGATGAAGAAAATGAGAAAGAGGGCCTTCGTAACTTGCCGGAAGTCACACGACTATTAAGTAGGAGAACGAGTGATGGAATTAAGGCCTTAGTGGTGCTTCCTACTGTGATCTTTTTCTCCTTTTCATTTTCGACAAACTACTTCGACTTTCCAACTAAAGTGCCATAATAAATACTATTGTAGCCCATGTTTAATTAAATAACACTCTACGAAAAGTTCTTAGTTATCTTATATGCTAGTGATCTAAATCTGTACTGAGAAATAGAAATAATACTTTCTAAATGTGTAACCACCACTCTTCAGAATGCAGGGAAGTAATAAGAAGCATCACATTAAAGAAACGAACAAAAAAATTCTACTGCCTATTCCATCGACTTAAGGTCGTCAGTCTACTTTAGATATCACTGGTCAAGATGAGGAAGACTGGTCTTTTCTCACGGGGTGATTAAGGAATGGAGACCAGCTCTGACCCCCAAGTGCTATGAAACACTGTGAACTGCAGACCCCAGCGAAGTCGGCAGGTGCTAAATGAAAGCCCTTATCTGCAACATCCTGAAAAACCCAAATCTTCATCTGTAAATGTGGCATCAGAAGCTGTTTATCCCACCTGGTGTTTTGTACTGTCGTGCT